>NC_133365.1:50338759-50361138 GCF_049309525.1 Garra rufa
AAAACCATTTCAAGTCTATTTTAACTGTATATTTAAACCACAGTTTAAAGTTTTGCTTAAACATACTTTAATATTTATTATATATATTTAATATATATTAAATATTTTTATTTAATGTTTCCTTTCAATTTTAATGTGACTTACCCTTTAAATACAACTAAATAATACAAATGTAATATGCAAAGATGTTTTGTTGATTCTGCAGTAATTTGCATTTAATTAATGTTGAGCCAAAAATTATTTATGTGCGATCTGGAATATGCGTTTTAAATTATTTAACTTCATTTATATGGATCTTGGATGCATTTTAGAGTGGTTCTCCATATATTTCTTTCCACCTTTGTTGCAATTTTACTTTTAAGCAAAAAAATATGCATATAATAAGTAAAGATGTTTTTGATGTTGAAGATCTTTTTTGTAATTTGTTATATGTGACCCTGGACCACAAAACCTTAAGACTTTAAGTCTTAAGTAGCGTAGGTATATTTGTAGCAATAGCCAACAATACATTGTATGGGTCAAAATGATAGATTTTTGTTTTATGCCAAAACTCATTAGGATATGAAGTAAAGATCATGTTCCATGAAGATGTTTTGTAAATTTCCTACTGTAAATATATCAAAACTAAATTTTTTAATTATTATTATGCATTGCTAAGAACTTAATTTGGACAACTTTAAGGGCAATTTTCTCAATATTTAGAATTTTTTGCAACCTTTCAACATATGATTTTTTTTAAACTATATTTGAATCTTGGGTGCATTTTACAGTGATTTTTTCCCTGTATATGCATGTGATATGTTGTAGTAATATTCAATGTATTATACATTTATAGTAATAAAACAGACACGTTTTATGGTTTGTTATATTGTAGATAACTGAAATAAATCCTGAAACCTCTATTATTCTTATAAAAACCTTTTCTAGTAATTTTGAATGTAAATTTGAATGATCTTAGATTAACTTCATAGCAAATCTCCCTGTTTGTCTGGTTTCAGAATTGCCGTCTATACGCCACCAAACACCTGCGTGTGCTGCTGCGTGCTAATGTTGAGTTCTTCAGTAACTGGGGAATGGAGTTGCTAGTCACACAGCTGCATGACCACAACAAAACTGTGTCCATGGAGGCGCTGGACATCCTGGATGAAGCCTGTGAAGAGAAGGTAATCAGCATCACTGCTACAGTTATTTCATGTAGTTTCAGATAGAAACTATATATGATGGATGTTTAAATATTTAGGTAATGATATGTTAAGCATTAAATAATTGTATGCAATATTACCTACAATGCTGATTGGTTTGTGTCAGTTGAATGTGTTTCTTATAGCAACTCAAATGCTCTTTACTTGTGATGTTTTGTCACTCCAGGCCAACCTGCATGCTCTGATCCACATGAAACCTGCTCTGTCTCACCTGGGAGAAAAAGGCCTTCTGCTGCTGTTGAGGTAAAACAGTTTTGGTTTTCACAACATTAAATGTATAGATATAAATTAAATCTTTTAGCAATTTTTTCAAACTTAGGGTTCATGAGGGAACGACAAAGAGTTTGTGAGTTGATGAAAAGATAAATAAATAAAGCATAAAAATATACAATTTAAATAAATCATTTTAAAATAAAGTGTTTACTAAAAATATGAAATGTATGCAATTATAGTATTTTTTTTAACTGTCATATTTGTGACCCTGGACCAAAAAAACAATTATAAGGGCCAGTTGGTCAATGTGTGGTTTGTTAGAATAGGACAATATTTGGCCAAGATACAACTATTTGAAAATCTGCAATCTGAGGGTGCGCAAAAATCGAAATATTGAGAAAATCACCTTTAAAGTTGTCCAAATGAAGTTCTTAGCAATGCATATTACTAATCAAAAATTAAATTTTGATATATTTACTGATGGAAATTTACAAAATATTTTCATGGAACATGCTCTTTACTTAATATCCTAATGATTTTGGCATAAAAGAAAATCAATAATTTTGACCAATGCAATGTATTTTTCATTGTTGTCACAAATATACCCATGCTACTTATAAAGACAATATTTGAATCTGTTAATGGGTAAAATTAACTATTGTAATTATCTGCTCAAAACAATAAATGTAATGTGTTAAATGTCTGTCTGCTTTCCTCTGTAGGTTCCTGTCGATCCCAAAAGGCTTCTCTTACCTCAATGAAAGAGGCTACGTTAACAAACAGCTAGACAAATGGCAGAAGGTGAAAGCATCAAACCAGTGACTCTCTCTCAGGCTGTGGTTTCACACCTGTTCTGCTTTTGTTCCTCTTGAATGCAGATGTTTTGAGCTGTGTGTGTTTTTGCAGGAATATAATCTGAAGTATGTGGACATGATTGAGGAGCAGTTGAATGAAGCTCTCACAACATACCGCAAACCTGTCGACGGAGACAACTACGTCCGCCGCAGCAACCAAAGGTCTTAGTACTCCTTGTAAAGGCCTTGTAAATGAAAAAGTCAGTTTTTATTATATTAGACAGTAGTTATTACTAGAGCACATACTTAAATGGATAGTTCACCCAAAAATGAAAATTCTGTCATTTATTCACCCTCAAGTTGTTCCAGAAATGTATGAGTTTGTTTCTTCTGTTGCACACAAAAGATTTAATTCTGATTTCAAGTTGACGGTGTCCACTGACTTCCATAGTATGGAAAAGATTATTTCCAATTGCCCTGGTTACTAACTGAAATAAAAAGGTTACTAAAACTACAGCTGAAAAAAAAAGTCAAAGCTATATAGACATTTAAAAAAAAGAAAAGTAGATGACAACACATAACAAAATGATTAAAATGAAAAAGAAAACAAGCAGTAAGTACTATAGATAAATAAAAGCTAAAATAGCAATGTTACGAATATGTATACACATGATACTTTTTATACTTTTTTTTTTTTTTAACAAAAGCGTTTATCTCGTAGGTTACAGAGGCCAAATGTGTTTCTCCCTGTGCATTTATATGGGCAGCTGGTCCATGATAAAACCGGCTGCCTGCTGCTGGAAGCTCAGGTACCCAGTCATGCTCACACTTCTTGCTGTGGCTGTTTAGCATTGTTTGTTTTTGTACACTTATGTGTTAATCTTGGTGTGTTTGTGTTTGTTTGTTAGGGCATTATCCCGGATCTCAGCTACACAGTGCGATCTCCAATGTTGGATAAATGGGAAGGCATTAAACAGCTGAAGGCTGCGCTATGGGCTCTGGTCAGTGTTGGTTTGTGCATACTGTTTATCTTAGGATCTCATTGAATGTCTCTAGTTTTATTGTATGCATGTTTTTGGCTTTAATATTTATCACTTTGAACATTTCAGGGCAACATTGGCAGCTCAAACTGGGGTCTGAACCTCCTACAAGAGGAGAATGTGATTCCAGATATTATTGCTCTGGCTCAGCACTGTGAGGTTCTGTCCATACGTGGGTAAGACTGCCTAATATAGAAATGTATTTGCTTATCTATAGCATTTAACATCAATTGCACATGCTTGTGTCATCCAATATATGAAAAATATACGCAAAAACCTCTAAGTGCCGTCTGAAATTTTCTTCCAAAATGAGCATTTTTATCAGTTCATTTTATGTTCAGTATTTTCAGTTTAATTTAATAGAAAATAACCTATATATTAGAGTTAAATTACTGAACCTAAAGATGAGAGCCTCATAAAAATGCTCATTTTAGATGAAAATTTCATATGGCACTTAGAGGCTTTTGCATCTGAACTCTTCATATATTCATTCTGTGCGACCCAGTCTTTTAAGGTCACAAGTAAGGTAAATCTGCTATCTTGATGTAAAAGACAGTTTTTACATTCAACTTGAGGTCAGTAAGGTTTTTATTTTTGAAAGAAAAGGATACTTTTATTCAGTATGGATGCATTAAATTCACCAAAAGTGACTGTAAATACATTTATAATGTCCAAAAAGATTGCTATTTCAAATAAATGCTGTCTCTTTAATTTTCTATTCATCAAAGAATCCTAAAAAATATTAAGTATCACAACAGTTTTAAAAATGATCATCAATAAGTATTTTTTTCTTGACCAGAAAATCAGAATATTAGAATGATTTCTGAAGGATCGTGTGACACTGAAGAGAAGAGTAATTGCATCACAGGAATAAAGTACATTTTAAATTATATTCAAATAGAAAACAGTTATTTTAAATTGTAATAATATTTGCTAATATTTCTGTTTTTACTGAGAGACCTTTCAGAAACGTACAAAAATGGTACCAACCCCAAACTCTTGCACTGTAGTTTCTGTCTCATCTCATCTCAAATGGATAATTAGGACTTAATTAGTCAAACAGCAACATTTTTGCCCTGTGCATAACATATTTTACCACCATCCAGTGTAAAACTTTGCATCATATATCTAGAAAGCAGAGGTGGAAAGTAACGAATTACATTTACTCGCATTACAGTAATTAAGTAGGTTTTTTGTGTACTTCTACTTTTAAATTTTGTAATTTTACTTTCACTTTAGTATATTTTGAAGTATTGTACTTAACTACATTTTAAATATTATATGTTACTGAGTAAAAAATAAAAATAAAATAAATTAATTTAAAAAAAAGTGCGTGGAGGGAAGGAGGTGATCGCGCACCGGAAACTACTGATTGCTTGATGAGCGGGAGAACTCTGATCTCTATCCTATTTTTGCGTGAAATTTCAAAACATTTGGCTAGTTTTCAAAATGATTGTCCTGAGAGTGTTTTATAATGAATGCTCACCCAGAGAAGAGGAGTGAGGCTCGGTGTTTATGACAGTTCACTGATCCTGTCTTAGTCAAACCTTCACATCGATGTGTTTCAACAGATTTAGAATGTATTTGCTGCAGTTTAAATTCGTATGTTAATTTTTTAATGGATACAAACAGTAGATATTCAGTCAGTCAAGTTCAAAGGGATAGGTTTAGTGGTCTTTTGACATCTCCCTGTTGGTAAGGCAGGTTCAATTATTTAAGAAAATATGGTTAAGAATGTCTGAAGTAAGGAATTCATGCGCTTTAAATCTGTATATATAATTAAAAAAAAATAGAATTTATCAGAGGTTTTCTTTAAAGGTTATACGGTATATTTAAAATTTTAATTTAAAGTTTGTTTGAATTTTGAGTTTTTTATAACATGCAGTAGAAGAAGAATAAGGCAAAACAAATGTTTTGCTTAATAAAAAAGGTTTAAAAATAAATGCTTTTCTCTTTACTGCGGAAGTAAATAAGTAAATAAATGAGATAATAATAAATGTGACCCTGGACCACAAAACCAGTCATAAGGTTAAATTTGACAAAACTGAGATTTATACATCACATGAAAGCTCAATAAATAAGCTTTCTATTGATGTATGGTTTGTTAGGATAGGACAATATTTGGCTGAGATACATCTATTTGAAATCAGAAATCTGTGGATGCAAAAAAATCAAAAAGACTGAGAAAATCACCTTTAAAGTTGTCCAAATTAGGTTCTTAACAATGCATATTACAAATCAAAAATTACATTTTGATATGTTTACAGTAGGAATTTTACAAAAAATCTTCATGGAACATGAACTTAACTTAATTTCTTAATGATTTTTGGCATAAAAAAAAAATCAAAAATTTTGACCCATGCAATGTATTTTTGGCTATTGCTACAAATATACCCCAGCGACTTAAGACTGGTTTTGTGGTCCAGGGTCACAAATAAGAGGATATGTCAGGCATAGGGGGGCCTTGCAAAATTGACTGGAGGAGGAGGGCCCCAGAGTAAAAAAGGTTGGGAACCCCTGCTCTACTGAATCCACAGTTTATGCCACATTCAGTGGTTGTGATGTTTAAAGTTTCATGGGATCATTTGTACTAAAATTTCCCTAAATATTTTATATGGTTATTTATTTTTTTATTGTATCTTATTTATGTGTTTTTATTGCACTTTAATTTGTAAAGTTGTTTCCTTAATTAAAAACAACCAGGGGTACGTTTCCCAAAAGCATCGTTAGCTAACTATGATCGTTAGTTCCATTGAACTCTATTGGTAACGACGGAACTTGCGACCATGGTTGCTTTTGGGAAACGCACCCCAGGTTGAGATTTATATCCCTTTGTCTTTTTTGACTGTTCAAAAAAAAAAAAATACTCAGTAAATTTTACTCAGAGTAAAATTTTAAATGAGTTACTTTTTACTTTTTACTAGATTTTTTGACCAGTACTTTTTACTTGTACTTAAGTAAAATTTCATTTAAGTAACAGTACTTTTACTTGAGTATCATATTTTATTACTCTTTCCACCTCTGCTAGTAAGTAACAAGCAGTGTTGTTTGTGCAGTACTTGTGTGTATGTGCTGGGCGTGATCAGCCGCACACGGCAAGGCAGCGATGTGCTGAAGGCTTTGGGATGGGACTCTGTTCGGCACAGCCGCAGGCACCAGTGGCCCGTCGTCCCTGAGGAAGTGGACGTTCCGCTACCAAGCGAACTGTCGTCTGTGCCCAGCACACTCAGCCTCAACTCTGAATCCACCAGCTCACGCCACAACAGTGAGAGCGAGAGCCAGCCCAGTGAGTCAATGCACATGGTTAACATCAACGTGAAAATAATTCATGATCTGATTTTTTCCACTTAATTTTTGATTAGTAATATGCATTGCTAAGAACTTAATTTGACCAATTTTATAGGCGATTTTCTCAATATTTAGATTTTTGTACACCCTCACATTCCAGATTTTCAAATATTGACCTATGGAAAAGCTTATTTATTCAGCTTAATGATGATGTGGAAATTTCAATAATAAAAAAAAATGACCCATTCGACTGGTTTTGTGGTCTAGGGTCACATTTTGAGCCATATCTCTAAATTTACTAATTATAAGAGAATTTTTTTTTGTCACTCACTAATAAGTCAGATTATGGAAGAAAACTGGGGTGAATAATGTAATGCTAATTGAAATCAGTATTTTAGTATTATTTAGAATATTTTGAATGGGTTTTTTTATATTTTCAGTGTTTATTTTAATTTAAGTTTGTTTTAATAATGTTGTTATATGCTTTTTTTAAAAATTCTTAAGTGTGTAATTTCAGCACTTCACTTTAAACTTTGTTTCATTTAGTTGCCAAGGCAAAATATCAGATTTTTATCAGTGGTTTCGATTGAGCTTTTTTTTATATTTTCAGTGTTTATTTTAATTTTAGTTTGTTTTTTAATGTTGTTATATGCTGCTTTGTTTATTAAGTTAATTAATTTATTTATTTTAACTCATTTAATTTCTAGTTTAAACTTTTTATGTGTTTTGAATTAGCTTTTTATATTTTCAGTGTTCATTTTAATTTTAGTTTGGTTTATTAATGTTGTTATAATTTTTATGTTTATTACTTTTGTGTTTATTTATTTTAATACTTATTTTAGGTCTAGTTTTACTAATTTTAGCTCTTCACTTTAAACTTTTATTTATTTAGTTGCCAAGACAAAATTTCAGATTTTTATCAGTGGTTTTGAATGAGCTTTTTTATATTTTCAGTGTTCATTTTAATTTTAGTTTGTTTTATTAATGTTGTTATATGCTGCTTTGTTTAAGTTAATTTATTTATTTATTTTAACTTATTTAATTTCTAGTATACATTTTTTTTTTAGCACTCTTTCATGTAGTTTCCAAGGCAAAGTTTCTGATTTTTATCAATGTTTTGAATGAGCTTTTTATATTTCCAGTTTTTATTTAAATTTTAGTTTTAGTAATGTTTGTTAGTTTATTTGTTTATTTAAATACTTATTTCAGTTGTAGTTTTACTAATTTCAGCATTTTTTTTTTAGTTAATACAATTTCTAATAGTTTTAGTTGCACACAAACAAATGTATGCATAAATAGTCATTGCAATACATTGTTTTGTATTTTACATCCATAGTAATATTTCACGTCTCTCTCAGGTTTGTATTTCATGGATGATGATCGTGAGGGTATGGACATGTACGAAGACTCCTCTCTCAGCATACACACAAAAACCTCAAAGGACAGAAGCCCCTTCACCATCCTGACCCCTTCACATCTCCGAAACCGCTTTCTGAACTCCCTGTCCCTCCCCAGTAAGAAGGGGCGAAGCCCCACTGACACTAAAGGCACGACGAATGCGGGAAAATCTCCCGAGGAGCTCCTTCTCATGCGGCGCAACCGGACCATAACAGAGCCTTCGAACTATTCTCCAGGCCACTCAGGACAGAGCGAGGTCTTTTATAATGGCAATCGCCTACCTCGCAGCCCAACGGTAAGCCTTGAGACTTCATTTGTGGGTATAAAAGCACTAGCAGAGCCGTACGGCACCGAGGGATGCTCAGATTTGGAAGGCAGAGGTCAACATAAGGCCGTGACCCCAGGTGACGGTCAGCGGGAGCGGAGCAGCAGGGAGCGTTTGACTTGTGACGGCACATCTGTGCTGCCTGGCGGCGGGACATTTAAGAGCCGCAGTCATAGCTTCAACACTGACACGACCACCAGTGGAATTAGCTCCATGAGCTCCTCTCCGTCCCGAGAGCCTGCCTCCTCCATCGCAATGGATACAGACTGCGCCAGCCTCAACACGGTGGTCAGCACCAAGACTGTGAAAATGCAGCACTCGCTTAGTCCTCAGTCCAACCACAACCACAACCACATCCTGTTGTCCAAGTCTAATTCCACCTCTCTGGTTCCTCCTGGGTCGGCGCACACACTTCCGCGCAGGGCACAGTCACTGAAGTCGCCCTCTGTTGCCACCATTAAGAGCCTGGTGGACTGCAGCTACATCTACACGAGTCCACGTGACGCACTGGGATACGCCACGCTGAAACGCCTGCAGCAGCAGAGGATCCACCCGTCTCTCTCACACAGCGAAGCGCTGGCGTCTCCCGCTAAAGACGTGCTGTTTACAGATACGATCACCATGAAAACACGCAGCCTCGACTCACGACTCACGCCACGCAGGTGCGTAGCATTGATTTCTACTATTATTATGGTTAAAAATGAGTGTACTGTACATTAATTTATAAAAGGGATGGTTCGGAGTAGAATTGACTTTATTGCTATGCACTCCGAAGCCCATCTAAATACCCCATCCAAAGTTTTTTTTTACCTTAGTCGAACATTTATGGAGATATTAGAGTTTTTCGAATTGCTTGTTACAGGAGTGAATGGTACATGTAATGTATCCTGTAAATTGCACCACTAAACGTGCAAGTAATCTTACCAAACTTGTACAGTAGTGTAAATAGGTTATGTACTCACAAAACGCTGCATCGGAACATTTGTAAGTCCACCATGAGTGTTTTAAAAACACGTTTTAGCCGATCCCTACTAGTCTCAAAAACTACAAGTCGACGTCACTTCCCTGGTTTGAAAAAAGCACGTAAAAGTCCTCCTACTACATCTGTGTGCATGTCAACTTGTAGGAGGGCTTTTACGTGCTTTTTTCAAACCAGGGAAGTGACGTCGACGTGTCGCCATTTGTAGTTTTTGAGACTAGTAGGGATCGGCTAAAACGTGTTTTTAAAACACTCATGGTGGACTTACAAATGTTCCGATGCAGCGTTTTGTGAGTACATAACCTATTTACACTACTGTACAAGTTTGGTAAGATTACTTGCACGTTTAGTGGTGCAATTTACGAGATAAATCACATGTACCATTCACTCCTGTAACAAGCAATTCGAAAAACTCTAATATCTCCATAAATGTTTGACTAAGGTAAAAAAAACTTCAGATGGGGTATTTAGATGGGCTTCGGAGTGCATAGCAATGAAGTCAAATCTACTCCGAACCATCCCTTTAAGTACACTACCAGTCAAATTTTTTAAATGTTATTTTGTTCACCAAGCCTGCATTTCTTTAATCCAAAGTACAGCAAAAACAGTACAATTTTGAAATACTTTCTATTTAAATATATTTTAAAATCTAATTTATTCATACCTGTGATCAAAGCCAAATTTTCAGCATCATTACTCCAGTCGTCAGTGTCACATGATCCTTCAGAAATCATTCATGCTGATTTGCTGTTCAAGAAACAATTTTTTTTATTATCAATATTTAATACAGTTGATTAGCTTTTTTTAATTAAATTTTAACAATTAATACTATTATTTAGCAAGGGTGCTTAAATTGATCAGAAGTGATGAAAAAGAGATTTATAAGTAATGTTACAAAATATTTCTATTTCAGGTAAATGCTGTTCTTTCAGAACTTTGTTCATCAAAGAAACCTGAAAAAGTCTGCTCAGCTGTTTTCAACATAATAATAATAATAATAAATGTTTTTTGAGCAGCAAATCAAAATAGTTTTCTGAAGGAAATGGAATGGAGTAATGATGCTAAAAAAACAGCTTTGAAATCACAGGAAAAAATGACATTTAAAATATATTCAAATAGAAAACAGTTATTTTAAATAGTACAAATATTTCAAAATTGTAATGTTTTTGCTGTACTTTGGATCAAATAAATGCAGGCTTGGTGAGCAGAAGTGACTTCTTTAAAAAACATTACAAAGCTTACTGTTCAAAAACTTTTGACTGGTAGTGCATGTAATATATATTTTTATATTTTTTGGAAAAGTCTTATGATAATGCAGTGGTCCAAAAAGTCTAAATGAGGTTTATTGTCTTAATAATGAAAATATATGATTTATAATATAATTAAATTGCAATGTAATTAAATATAATTTAAGATACAGGTATTACATATATTTAATTTAAAATGCATAAATATTTTGTATTTGTTGGTGATTTATGGGATAAAATATGATTTCTTGACCATTCAAGTATGAAATTCACCTATATAGTATGTATTATTTAAAAGTGGAGTTTAAAAGTGAAGTTCAGGGTGTTTTTTGCTGGTTCTCAGGTGTTCTCATAAACGGTATTCTGGGCCGTTCATCTCCCACCGCAGAGTGTCCAGAACTCTTGTGCCATGGTGGGTAGCGCAGATCAAGAGTAGGATCCCTCACATTAGCTTGGACCCGCCATAGTTTTTCCTTATAGAAATAATGTAGAGTACAAGGTAGCATCCTTTCCCATGCGTCTGTAGTTCCACTATCACTTCCCCCAAATAATTTCACCATTTTCACTCATTCATTCACAAATGATGATGGGTGAGTGACTAGATACTAATGCAGATTAGGGATGCACCGAATGGTCTGCAACTAAAATAAGTGAAAAGGCAGAATAAATTATACCGAAAACAATGTGACGTGATCAAATAGAGGCGTGCACTAATGGAGCAAACATGTTGGCAGTGTGAAAGCATTTAAAACTGTCTGAGAAAGACACATAAATTGCAAAAAAGACAAAAAAGTATTGCATGTCTTCCATGAGAAGAGAAAGGGCTGGTTGTTGCTGGTTACTATATGATGACTGAAATCGCAAAATGGCCTTGAACCTTTAGTAAATAAACTACAGATATGTTGTCTAATACATGCACAAAATGTATTTATTTTGACAGCGCTGCACAAGCTCCTTAGCCAGGGTTCAAAGTCCAAAACACGAGGAAAATCTGTGATGAGAATCATTCATAAATCTGCTGCTGTCAGCAAAAAGTAGTACTAAGTTCTTCTTGCAGGTTTCCGACAAAATAAAAGTCAACTTTCATAAATGTTAATATTGTAATTTTACTGTTGTTCTGTAAAATAAAATAAAAAAGTAAGAAAAAAAATAATAACAATCATTACAACAGCTCTATTAATACATTTATTATAACATTGTGCTTTGCTCACCAAGGCTGCGTTTATTTGTACATTAAAAACACATGCCTGATTCAAGAAGGGGGTCTTAAAAATGGTCAAAGAATATTATTTTACTAACTTAATCATTTTAAGTTAAATTGTGCTTTGTTGGTAGGCTATAATGTCTGTTAGAATGTTCACAGTTAAGTAAATATTTTTAAACAGTTTTGTTTACTGTAACTGTAAAAAGCAAATATTGGCTATTTAATTTATTCAATGGTGAAAAAATTGGCAAAATAAACGGGAAAAACTCTAAAAACTTTGTTCGGTAATCGGCCTTCGAGCCAGTGTTTAATTTTGTTCGGATTCAAGCAAGAATTTTTATTACGGTGCATCCCTAGGTCAGGTGCTTGTGGAAACAGTCCTTTAGGAAAACCACAAATCTTGTTGATGATGATTTGAATTGGGATGCTCAATCTACTCCTGGAAATCCAGCTCCACCTTGAATCAAATAACTAAAACTGCTTAGTAATGTCTTTGGCTGCTTTCTAATTTACATGCTTTTAGATCGTCTAGCTGGGACAGAGGCTAGTTCTTATTGGATGCGTCATGTTCACGGTTTATCATGTTTACAATGATAAAATCTACCAAAAAGAGTTTATTTGGAAAACAGTATATAGTCCTAGCTTTCTATTATACTATTAATGCATACTATTTAGTTTGTGTATTGGGATACAACCTTTGTGTTTACTCAGAATTACAGCTGGGTGTTTTGTGGCAGGATTAAAATTGATTTCTGAATAAAGGTAGATGTCCAGTAGTAGCTATACAACGCTTTTAGTTATTTCAGTCATTAAAGTTTTGATTAGTAGCTGTTTTTTTAAACATTTGTTGACCGTACTAATAAAATCAAAAGTAGAGATAAAGATGTATAGGATTAATTCTGATGTTTTGTGTGTGTGCTTGTTTATTCTCACAGGTTTTTGAAAGCTCTGAGTTTTGCGTCTCTGGATAAGGAGGACTTATTGAGTCCGATCAATCACTCCACTCTGCAGCGCTCCTCTTCCCTGCGCTCCATGGTCTCTAGCGCCACCTTCGGTTGCAGTGAGGACTACATCGGCCTGGCCCTGCCCCTGGATATCAACCATATGTTTCAAGTACAGTTTACACTTATGCATCTGTGTTTTTTTGCTCTCACTATGGGCATAACTCTAATTGTGTGATTTATATAGAAGCATGTGGTCATTTTCCTGATTAGACTTTATTATTTGTACTTTTCACATGTTCAATCATAAAATAAGCCAAAAAACCCAGTTGACTTGCATTAAAGTAGGGAGCCTACCTATAGTGACCAAAAATGTAAAATATAGATGTCTAAAGCACTTTTCTTTGCTTATTTTTTTGTAGAAAACTTCCTGCGGATTAATTGTGTTAAATGTAAATTATACATTTAAGATTGTGTTTTTTTTTTTTTTTTTTTAGATTAAAGAAACATCATATTTCCAGAAGAGGACAAGCCCGCCTGCTGGAGATAAATCATCCACATTTCTTTTTGGAGAATCTGATGGTATGACTGCATGTAGCATTACTCTTATTTTTCTGTTTTTCTATTATTATTAGTAGTAGTAGTATTAGTAGCAGTAGTAATAATAATAATAATAATAATAATAATAATATGTTTAATAATTAAATAGAAATTCAGTGCCATTCTAAAGTTTGGGGTTGGTAAAAAAAAATCTTCAATGTTATTGTTGAAGCTACAATTATTTTTTCAGCAATATTATGAAATATTATTAATTTTAAGGAACTGTTTTCTTTTTGAATATTCATATTTTAAAATGTAATGTATTCCTATGATGCAAAGCTGAATTTTCAGAATCGTTACTTTTCAGTCTTCAGTGTCACATGATCCTTAAGAAATCATTTTAATATGCTGATTTGCTGCTCAAAAATTTGTTTATTATCAGTGTTTAATATTTTTGTGAAAGGTATGATACTTTATTTTTCTGGATTCTTTGATAGAAAGTTCAAAAGAACAGCCTTTATTTGACGTTGTGGATGTTTTGATCAATTCAATGTGCCCTTGCTGAAGTATTTATTTATTATTTAAAGTATTTATTTCTTTAAAAAAAAATCACTGACTCAAAAATGGTAGTGTATATAATTATAATTACAGAAACTCAAATTGTCCTGAAACCAAAACAATACCCGTTCTTGTCTTAGGACATCTTTGATTAACTTTTTTGATCCACTTCTAATGTTGACTACTGTAAATTATAAATGTTATATTATATAACTAGTTTTATTAAACAAATCTGTGTTTCTTGCATCTGTTCTTGTGTTTTTTTTTTTTAGAATCTGGTCGTGGTCCTGCACTGAAGTCGCAGATGAGCATAACAGAGCTGCTAAACAGCAGCCGGTCAGAACAGCACCACCTGCTGGGAGCCGATGAGAGCACAGGCTTACAGGAGCATACAGAGCAGAACTGCCTCTACTGCAGTGCTCTCACCATCCTCGGCTCAAACACACACAGCCACCTGAACAACACACACACCCGCACAGGTGAGCAAGCACACAGTACCATTTCATGCTCATAAAACATTTCTCTCATTACAGTTTTTGTGATACTACTGTTTTCTGAAAGGAAAACTCATTATGATGCAGCATGGGAGACTGTGAGTGTCATAACTGGAAGGGTTGTAGGTTCAAACCCCAGTTTTAAAGGGGTCCTATTATGCTTTTTCACTTTTTGAATTTTAGCCAGTGTTTGTTTAGGCATAAACTCAAAAATCTCAAAGTCCGCCTCAAAGGGAGATATTGAGATTTTTTAAAATCCCTTTTTAAGAACTACAACGAATGGCTCCTTTGGACTACAGCGTTTGTTTTCCGAATGCTATGATGTCACAATGCGACCCATTAGAATATCATTCAAATAAATCCCGCCCACAGAAATTCAAATCGTTGGCGGGCGGGGAGGGACGAGGTGGGGGATTCGCCTAACTTTAGCGATGTAGCATGGACAGCCGCTTCTGGGATGCTTCAGCTCGTATAAACGCAAGCTTTGACTAAAGTGTCCGCGAACTGCTCTGGTAGACATGCTGGAGCCGCCCTATTGACGTGTGCGGTATAGAGCAGTGTTTCCCAAACTTTTTTTCTGGGGACCCACATTTTAAAGTCGATAAATCCTTGTGACCCAATAAACATGAGGCCCATATAGTTCATATATCACGAAGAGAATTTATGCATTAACAAAATATGTATGACCATTTTTAAGGTCAGTTAAGCTTCCACTTAACTATTTAAAAGAGATACAAAGCACAATTTTTTTTATTTACTTGTTGACAATAAGTAAAATGCAGAGGTGAGTTGACAAGGCATCTCATTGTTTTCATATTCTCATCATTACAGTGTACACAATTTATACTTAATGAGACAAAGTGCAAAATAGGGCAGTTAATTTCTTCATATCATTAATAAAACCAAACAGAATCAGTGCATGCCTTTCATATAACATTTAATGCTTTGCACATCTACCAGAATAATCTGAACATTAAGTTAAATCAAAAACAAGTTTCTTACTGAAATATTTTTTGAGAGCTTTTTTATGCACCCACTGTGACCACATTTACTCAAGTAAGATACTTTGAGGCTAAAAAAAAGCAGAAGATGAAAACGACGAGCTCCCTCGTGCGGCTAATAGGTGAACTACACATATAAATTTTAATCAAGAGTATATAGCACACTGAAAAATAGTGCTTGACTTGGCGACCCATACAAAATCTCCCGCGACCCACTTGTGGGTCGGCACCCCGCCTTTGGGAATGACTGGTATAGAGGGTTGAAACACATGCGGAGCCGCGGCTGATGTAAACACAAGCATTGACTAGAGTGACGGTCATTGGTGATCGCGTCGGAGCCGCGCCATAGACGCACCGTGGTAAGACATTTATTCATCAGACAGTGTAAATAACTTCACTAGCCTTTACTGGAGCTGGTTTCAGGCATGTAAATAATTAAATTAGCACAATAATGATAATATTATGTGTCGGCAATCTCGCAGGCTGACGATAGGACCAACACTACTGTAGCATGCTATTTATTTACTCACCCTCCATGCATCCTAGGTGTATATGACTTCCTTCTTTTAGACGAATACAGTCGGAGTTATATTAAAAATAATCCTGGCACTCCCAAGCTTTAGAATGGCATAGACAAGTGTTTCAGTCCAAAACAAGTCGATCCATAATAAAAAGTGCCTCACATGGCTCCAGGGGGATCAGTAAAAGCCTCCTTTAGCATTCTGATGTGTTTCTGTAAGAAAAATATACTTATTTAAAAGGTAAGAATCACTTTAATCTAGCTTGCGCAGTTGTACACAGAACTTGCTGCTTTGGGAAGGGGTGTGGCTCCGTCTAAGCCAGGGGTCCCCAAACTTTTTTTCTGAGAGGGCCACATAATTTTCTTTTCTTTAATGGGGGGCCGGGTCGGTTTATCAAAGAAAATACCATGGGCCAGACTGACTACTAGTATTATTATTATTTTATTATGATTTTACCTGTATTTATTCTACCTTTTAATGCTAGAATAGTTTATTTTGTTATGCACCACACAAACAAATGATATACAGGTGCATCTCAATAAATTAGAAAGTTCATATATTTCAGTAATTCAACTCAAATTGTGAAACTTGTGTATTAAATAAATTTAATGTACACAGACTGAAGTAGTTTAAGTCTTTGATTCTTTAAATTGTGATGATTTGGCTTACATTTAACAAAAACTCACCAATTCACTATCTCAACAAATTAGAATATGGTGACATGCTAATCAGCTTGTCAACTCAAAACACCTGCAAAGGTTTCCTGAGCCTTCAAAATGGTCTCTCGGTTTGGTTCACTAGGCTACACAATCATGGGGAAGACTGCTGATCTGACAATTGTCCAGAAGACAAGCACTGACACCCTTCACAAGGAGGGTAAGCCACAGAAAATGGCTGTTCACAGAGTGCTGTATCCAAGCATGTTAACAGAAAGTTGAGTGGAAGGAAAAAGTGTAGAAGAAAAAGATGCACAACCAACCAAGAGAACCGCAGCCTTGAGAGGCTTGTCAAGCAAAATCGACTCAAGAAACCACTGTGTTTTTTGAATCACACGTCAAACTCTGCCTTCAGCATTTTCAGCGCTTCCACAGACTTTTCAACTGGGATTGGGGCCACTGGTTTCTCAGCTGAAAAACTTTGTGTAACTGGGAGATGAGTGAAGTCTTGCTTTTGCACTTGTCCCACAGCAGTGCTAGTTTCACCTCAAATGCTATTGAGTCATTTTGTCATCGTTCTAAATTTTCTAGCTGGCTCGCGCATCACCTGTTCGATTGCGATGACGCATTACGTTGAATGTACCATTCTGTTGGTAAAATTCACAAATAATTAGGCTTTGTTAATAACTAAGGGAAATTTTTGTTTGAAAGCCAACCTTTATTATCAAATACCGATATGAAATAAGTAAAACATATATTTATATTCATTTTCAAAATATGTGTCTGGCATTGTTCAGAGGGCCAGTCCAAATGTGGGGACGGGCCGCATTCGGCCCGCGGGCCTTAGTTTGGGGACCCCGGTCTAAGCTATTCGCCAGTTGCAATGCAGTGGGATTGCTAACCAATCACAACATGTTTCGTTTTTTGGAAAGGCGGACCTTCATCAAACTCGGAACTAATCGAGCCATTTGTGCCAGCCTGGGGAGAAAGTAATTGTAATAATGTAAATTACGTGAAAAATAATGCATTTTTCGAACCACCAAGCATTAGAGCATGTTCTAGTGCACCCCCAAAACAAAATAAAGAGTTTGTAAAAGAGCATAATAGGACCCCTTTAAGTAAAAATGAGTCATTTAGTTATTTGATCCTCATACTTGAATCCTCTCTTCTGCAGATCTGTCTGATGGTTTTTCTCAGTGGCACAGCCAGCCTTCCCATAATCACTTGGAAGTGGTAGCCCAGTCCAAGTTTTCTGGGATCTCGGGCTGTAGCGACGCAGCCGTCAGTCAGGGTTCGGCCAGCAGCACTCCCAGCACAGAGATCATACTAGGTGAGATTAAGACTGGATCACATGAATGCACTGCGCTGCTTCCGTTTTAACTCTTGAGATTCCAAACCACACAGTGAGACAACTTCACAACCATTTTTTTCTGGAGTTGCTTAGTGCATTAGAAACTTATGAGACATCCAAGTACACAGTATAGCATATTGAACATTTTCTTTACATCTTTCTGTTCTGGCAAAAGTTTAGTTTGAATTTATATATTGATAAAAACATTTTTTCGATTCTATACAAAATTCAAACCAATTACAACTTTCCTACGGTGGCCGAGAGAGGCCAACGCGCTGCAAACAAGAAAACACATGCAAACAGAAAAAACGACAACAAATTAAGAAAACATCTTCATCAGTTTGACAACACAGGCGCTGCAAATCCTCGCAACGCAAACACTAATACGGAAACGCGCTGCAAATTCTCACAACACAACCAAACTCAGAAACGCGCTGCGAACACACGGAGGCGCTGCGAACACACGAACGCGCTGCATATAGCACGGTCCACAACGGAAATGTTTCAGGGGGACCTCAAAAAGTGACGAACCCATCTGGGACCTGATTATTTGTTCAGTGGCTGTTGGTCAGAGCAGAGGTGTTATCGGTGAACTATCGCCTTTTAGTGATAGTATAGTATCACTTAAAGGTGATAGTGATATAAATAATCAGGTAATATAGTGATATAAATAATCAGGTCCTAGATGAGTTCGTCACTTTTTGAGGTCCCCCTGAAACATTTCCGTTGTGGACCGAGCTATATGCAGCGCGTTTGTTAGTTTGCAGCGCCCTCGTGTGTTCGCAGCGCGTTTCTGAGTTTGGTTGTGTTGTGAGAATTTGCAGCGCGTTTCCGTATTTGTGTTTGCGTTGCGAGGATTTGCAGCGCCTGTGTTGTCAAACTGATGAAGATGTTTTCCTAATTTGTTGTCGTTTTTTTCTGTTTGCATGTGTTTTCTTGTTTGCAGCGCGTTGGCCTCTCTCGGCCACCGTACTTTCCCATCCTATATAACTATGTAATTGTATAATAATTAAATTAAGTGTTTTTTTATATAAGAAATAATAGAATAAATAAAAACATAAAAATATTTTATTAGCATTCACATTAAATATGACATGGGTTCTAACGTTTATCATCTAGATAACTAATAAATGTTAATTTTTTTCCTATTCTATTTTTATTCAATTTTGTTGTTCTATTCAAACTAACACAAGATAGAACAGTTACAACTTTTCAACCCCAGTGTGATTATATATATAAAAAATTAAGTAAAATAATAATAGCAATAATAACATCAATTAATAAGTAGTATTACTAATGGTAATATAAAAAAATAAATACATAAATTGCAGTTATCAGAACAGTATCTGATATGTTTTTTTAGTTTCTTTACTAAATTTAAAAAGTAAAAACTTCAATTCTGACATGTTTTTTTGTCTCGATAACTAATTTTTTTTTATTCGTTTTTGTTGTACTATCCAAATGAATAGCACAAAAAACTGAACATTTACAACTTTTCCACCCCAAAATATATAATTAAATTAAAATAATACCAAATAAATAATGTTATTAATAGTAATAATTAATAATATACATAAGACAAACATAAGATTCAAATTGCAGTTATCAGAACAGTTGTTTTTTAAAATAAATTAATAAGTAATATGTCAGGAACCTCACAGTCATCATTATTTGACATTCCACTGATCTACGTGTTAACACATTATATAAAAGTGTGTTTATCTAGTAGATATTTGTTTAGCATGTAATAAACCAAAATTTCAACGCTTACATTTGTTTGGAGTTACTACTACATTTACAGGGTTAATGATGAATTATTAAAAAAAAAAGTTTTGATATTATCAAAATACTTCAAATAATACTTAAAGATGGGTATGGTCACAGATAATTTGTACATTTCTAGGGGACCAAAAGCTACTGCAAGTAAAGTAGAAGCTAAAATCAGCTCCATTGTGAAGGGATCAACAATAAAATGTAAATGCAAACATTTAGGAGATCTAAAAAATAGCATTCATTCAGTATAAAAGCAATGGAGGTCGATAGAAAGTGCATGAGTGAAAAGCAAACGTGTGTGTTTGTATAGGTGGAAAGGCGATATCTGAGGATGGTCCAGCCTGCAGAGTCCTGTTAAGGAAAGAGGTTCTGCGACTCGTCATCAACCTCAGCTCTTCAGTTGGCACCAAAGGACACGAAACTGGACTGCTCACGTAAGAACAACGAGAAATACTGTGTGAGTATGTATTCTGTGATTGTTTTATCTGTGCGTAACGCTCTGCTGCTCTCTGCAGGATAAAAGAGAAGTTTGCATTCACGTTTGATGACATCTGCCTGTACTCTGAGGTCTCCTTCCTGCTGGCCAACTGCATGTTTCGTCTGGCCTCACGCCGCTTCATCCAAGAGCTCTTCCAGGATGTGCAGTTCATTCCGGTACCGCATCTCTCCTAAACGTTTCTATTATAATCCACCAAAATACTGCATATAGCACCTGAATAAAAGGTTTCTGAGTTCATATTGCTCAGAAATGTTTTAAGTTTGTAATTTCTCTGCACCTTATTTTTCCTGTAAGAGTGTGCACAGCCATTTGCAATGTATCTGTCTTCCGGTGTTATTCACTTCTAGCTATTTTTAGCTGCACGAAACAACTTCTGTCTTACCTTATTATTTAAATTTTTATTTTACTTATGAACACACTGGTTTGTAGTGCAAACAGTTTTACCATTTGCAGAAATTTTTGTTATTCTTGTTATTTTCTTACCACGACTAACAAACAAAAAGTCTCTCAAATTGACATAAAACGGCTTACTTCCATGTTGAAAAATAAGGTGGATAGATATTTCCAGACTCTCAGCCATACTAGGGACCTCCAATATTAAAAGCTATAATATAATATTAATTGCATCTTTAAAAGTCTATAAATTCTATAAAAACATCATTTTATGGAGTAAATTAAAATGATAATAATTAATAAATAAATAATAATAATAATAATAAAAATAAGAAAATTACTTTAGTTACAGTTGTATGAATAAAAAATAATAATAATTAGCATCAAATTAAAAAATGACATTATTCTGACTCAAGTTTCTCTTCTAGATAAAGATAAAATAAAATTCCAGATTTATTTAAAAGTTTATCAAGATACAATTAAGAAATTGTTTTATTTAGGGTTGCAAAGGGGTGAAAAATTTCCAGTAAGTTTCCAGAAACTCTTCCAAAAATACCCCAAAATTCTGGAAAGTTTCCAAAATTTCTGGAATGTTTCTGAAATTTACTGGAAATTTTTCACTTTTTTTTTCACAACCCTATTTTTATTTAGCAGGGATGCTTAATAGGGAGAGTAAAGACATGTCTGTTTCAAATAAATGCTGTTTTGAACTCCATGAAAGAATCATGGAAAAATATATCAGGGTTTCCAGTCAAATATTAAGCAATAACTGTTTTCAACATTAATAACAATAAGAAATGTTTCAGCATATCAGAATGGTTTCTGAAGAATCATGTGACACCAAAGATTGTAATAATGGAGCTGAAAATTCAGCTTTGCATCACAGAAATAAATTGCATGTTAAAATATGTTCAAATAAATAACGGTGATTTGAAATAGTAAAAATATTACAGAGTATTACTGTTTTTTCTATATTTTTGATCAAAAATACAGAAGCCTTGGTAGCGTAAATTTAAATATTTTGCAGCAAATTTTAAATAAAAATTCTGAAAAATGCAGAAAATTAGCGTTGCACCACAGAATTAAATTGCATTTTAAAATATATTAATTAAAAAAAACGTATTTTAAATTTGAATCATATTTCACAATATTGCTGTATTTTTAACCAAATAAATGCAGCTTTTGTGAGTCTTGGTAGCCTAAATGTAATTATTATTCAGCCCCTGTCAGTCGACCACTAGTGTTTGACTGTTTCTGTCTACAGCTGTATAACAATAAAAATGTTTCTTGATTTATAATATTACAAAAGATTTCTATTTCAGAAAAATGCTGTTGTTTTTCAACTTTCTATTGCCACTGTTTCCATGAAAATATGAAGCAGCAGGTTTCAACATTGATAAGAAGTGTATCTTGAGCAGGAAATCAGCATTTTAGACTGATTTCTGAACTAATAATGCTGAAAATTCAGTGTTGCATCACAGAATTAAATTGCATTTTAAAATATATTAATAAAAAACAGTTACTTTATATTGTAATAATATTTCACAATATTACTGTATTTTAACCAAATAAATGCAGCTTTTTTGAGTCTTGGTAGCCTAAATCTAACTACTATTCAGGCCATATCAGTTGACTACTAGTATTTGACTTTGTTTCAGTCTACAGCTGTATAACAATGAAAATGTTTCTTGATTTATAAAGTTACAAAAGATTTCTATTTCAGAAAAATGCTGTTCTTTTTAAACTTTCTATTCCTCGAAAGCCACTGTTTCCACGATAATATGAAGCAGCAGGTTTCAACGTTGATCAGAAGTATATCTTGAGCAGGAAATCAGCATATTAGACTGATTTCTGAAATAACAATCCTGAAAATTCAGCGTTGCATCACAGAATTAAATTGCATTTTAAAATATATTAATAAAAAACAGTTACTTTACATTTTAATAATATTTCACAATATTA
>NC_133365.1:50361638-50624306 GCF_049309525.1 Garra rufa
AATCCACACAACTTCAGTCCATCAATTAACATCCAAATCTGTGTTTGTAAGAAACAAATCCATCATTAAGATGCCTAAAACGGTTGCTTCTGGCCAAAATACCAGTCCATAATCCATAATAACGCTTCCTCCAGTGAAAAAGTTAATCTCCTGTTGTCTTCTCCTATCTAAATTTACATATATATTTGTTTAAAGCTGTTTTGAGCTGTGTGACTGTGCTTGATCTGTGCATATTTCTCTGATTCAGATTTCACTGGAGAAAGCACTATTATAGATGGCTTATATTTTATCAGCAAACAACAGTTAAAACTTCCTAATGAGGGATTTGTTTATTGCAAACAAACAGCTTTTCACTTGACAAGATGTTAATTGATGAACTGGACTGGATCACTTGTGAATTATTGTAATTATTTTATCAGCAGTTTGGACTCATTCTGACGGCACCCATTCACTGCAGAGGATCCATTGGTAAACAAGTGATGTAATGCTACATTTCTCCAAATCTATTCTCATCAAGAAACAACCTCATCTGCATCTTTGGCACATTTTCAGCAAATTTTTGTTATGTGTGAACTTTCTTTAATGTGATGCATTACCTGTTTTATCCCTCCGGGTTCAAGTTCAATCTGGCAAATCAACAGAAATCCGCTGAAATTCCCATTCAGCTGTAAGATCACCAATGAATCAAACGCACCTGCAGTCACTTCAAGGTGCTTAGGGACTGGAAAACTGAGATGAGATTGAATGAAATGGATTAGTTATTATTTATTCACCACACAATTATTTCCTATATTATCATCCCCCTGAGATACAACCTTTTGTTTATGAACTGTCCCAGATCTTTAATATTCCACAATACTAAAATGCATGATCTTTCAACACTGCTATGAATTTAATCTTCACATAAAATGATTCACCTCTGTCTGTGATATTGAATATGTAGGTCTCACTCTCTTGCCCCAAACTGTTTGTCACAAGTAAAGTGATATTGTATGTGATCTGCTGTTGGATAACATCAAATTTGCAGGGTGCAGGATGTGTGCTCTTCACTTCACAGTGGACAGACTTGGAGTCACTGAACAAAAGGAGAAAATGCCATTATATTCAACTCGTAATAAGTCAAATCTAAAGCAAGTGTGAATTTGACTCTGCTGAAAAAGTTAAAAGTATTGTTAAACAAACCACTGTGACCTTGTTATGAACCAAAAAGAAGCTATTTTGAAAATATCTGTCCTTAAAAATAAAAGTCTTGTGTTTTTTGGACCCCAGAAGTTCTTCACAATTTCTTCTACAGAAAAAAGCACCAGTTTCGAACATTATGAGGGTGAGTAAATGATGTCAGAGTTGTCATTTTGGGTGGACTATCCCTTTAAGAACAGTGATTAATATTCATGAATGAATATTAATGAATGTCTTGTGGTATTTTAGTAGTAAATCTCTTTTCAGATTTGTCTCATTTGCATGTTCATAGGCAGGTGTTTCAGATACATTGATTATGCTCTAAGGTGTGATAGATCTGTAAAAATGCCAAATGTACTTTTGGTCTTAGCCACCTGAGATTGCATGCATGCAACAGGAAGTAAGTGCATAAGACTGCCCTATAGGTCTTAAAAGCACAATGCCCTTATGGCACACTAAATCCACACATTGGATTGGTATTCAAGGATAAGCGTATCCTATCATACATCATTTTCTGGAAATAAATTGTGAGATTTTTTTGTTGAAATCTCAGATGTCTCAGAAATCTTAAATAGTAGAGACTACTAAACATATGGAGGGTTATTTTAAAATGCAAAGCATTGAAAAGTCAAACAAAGCCAAAGGTAAAATAAAACAATAATATAAGTGTCCCATCAGGTCATGATAAGTTTAACACACACTGGTGGCCTTCACTGCCACTTGTACACCAAATACAGGAAATACGTTATGTAAGTAGACAAAGAGTTAAGTGCAAAGGCTGCAAGTGTGCATTTAGACAAGCCTCAAATCAAACTAACCTGATTAGTAATGTGTACTTCCTTTTCTGGTTACGTTTTAGGTTTGGAGCTCTGCGTATTTTCCACGAGCAGCTGGCTTGTCTCATGTCTTCAGTCTCACATCTAAAATCTAATGGTTTCTCAGGAGGAACTGAACAAGGTTAAGCAGAAATTGATATCTCTTAGCAGAAATCTCCCATCATGCTTAGAAGAAACCGTTTAGAATGGATTGCCACTGCATGTTTTCCTTGTATTCGATACTTTATTTAGGGTGACCATATTTTAGTTAAATAAAGAAGATGTAGAAGGGGATTGGGGTCCTAGTTTTGATTTGAAATATTAATATTTTCATATCAAAACTAGGACCCCCACCCCCATCCTACATCTTCTTTATTTAACTAAAATATGGCCCAATATTTTTAGATCAAAACTACATATTTCACAGTCACCGTTATGCAAATTGATCATAAGCTTCCTATCACAGTGGCCATCCTAAATAAAAAAGTAAGTCATAACAGCTCTATTAATACATTTATTATAACATTCTCCTTTGCTAAGGCTGCTTTTATTTTTTTATTAATTAAAAAAACATGCCTGATTCAAGAATGGGGTCTTAAAAATGGCCAAAAAAATATAATTTTACTAACTTATTAATTTTAGGTTAAATTGTTCTTTGTTGGTAGGTGTCTGCTAGAATGTCTACGCTAAAAATGTTCAGTGTAAATAGTAAAAAAAAAAAAAAAAGTTATTATTTTAAACTGTTGTTTTGTAAAAAAAAAATTTTGGACAAAATACATTGGGAAAAACACGAAACACTGTGTTCGGTAATCAGCCTTCGGTCCAATGTTTATTTTTGTTCAGCTTCAGCCAAGAATTTTTATTTCGGTCCTTAAAATATATTTATTTGTGGGAGCCAGATTAAGAAAACAATACCACACAAGGCTTTAATTCAAAAACGCCGACTCTACAAAGCAAAAGCCAAATCCTGGACATTCTGAGCGATTTAGGAATCCTGGCCAGACGCATTTTTTTAAGTCCAAAAAGAGGACGTATGGTCACCTTATTTTATTTCTAAAACCTTTTTTAAAAAGAAAACCCACTATGATTATTTTATTTATTTATTTTTGCGGTGCAGTGGTGTTGAGAAGATGCTGGTTCTTTATTTTGACTTACAATGATCTAAATCATTCATTTCACTTACATATGTGACCCTGGACCACAAAACCAGTCTTAAGTCGCTGGGGTATGTTGTAGCAATAGCCAAAAATACATTGTATGGGTCAAAATTATAGATTTTTCCTTTTATGCCAAAAATCATTAGGATATTAAGTAAAGATCATGTTCCATGAAGATTTTTTGTAAAATTCCTAGTGTAAACATATCAAAATGTAATTTTTGATTAGTAATATGCATTGTTAAGAACTTAATTTGGACAACTTTAAAGGTGATTTTCTCAGTATTTAGATTTTTTTGCACCCTCAGATTCCAGATTTTCAAATAGATGTATCTCGGACAAATATTGTCCTATCCTAACAAACCATACATCAACAGAAAGCTTATTTATGGAGCTTTCATATGAAGTATACTTCTCAGTTTTGTAAAATTTAACCTTATGACTGGTTTTGTGGTCCAGGGTCACATATTTTATAGTACATTTTGATTCATTAAAATTCTGAAATGATATTATTATAATGCAATAAAAGAAGAATGAATTGTGTTGAAACATGGGACTCTAATACTTACAGGTGACATAGTTGATTGCCTTATCAATGCTGGTATTGTTGCAGAAGAAGTTGACACCGTATGAATATGTGACTTTGATGTTTACCACTCGAATGGCTTTGACCCGTGAACTTATGTTGATGACTTCATAGGCAACGTTGCCAAAGTACATAGAGGTGATGTGTGTCTCTGTGGGATAAATGCAGCAGAACATTACCGTGGATCCCTCCCGTAGCACCTGCTCCTCTGGAAACCTGATTTCATCGTGAGCCAAGTTCGTTTCCCCTACAAAGAAAATGAGTTAATATGAATAAATGTGAGCCTGGACCACAAAACCAGTCATAAGGTTAATTTTTACAAAATTGAGATATATACATCATGACCGCTCAATAAATAAGCTTTCTATTGATATATTGTTTGTTAGGATAGGACAATATTTGGCCGAGATACATCTATTTGAATATCTGGAATCTGAGGGTGCAAAAAATCAAAATACTGAGAAAATCACCTTTAAAGTTGTCCAAATTAAGTTCTAAACAATGCATATTACTAATCAAAAAATACACTTTGATATATTTATAGTAGGAATTTTACAAAAAATCTTCATGGAACATGATCTTTACAGAATTTCCTAATGATTTTTGGCAAAAATCAATAATTTTGACCCATACAATTTTTGGCTATTGCTACAAATATACCCCAGCGACTTAAGACTGGTTTTGTGGTCCAGGGTCACAAATATGTTTATGGAACCATTAACCACTTCGAACATTTAAACAATGGTGTTTGACTCTTTATGCTAGTGTGATGTGGTTGGTTGTCAGGGTGTTGCTATCTGATTGTTATAGTTTTTTTTTTAAACATGATTTCTATGCTGTTGCTGTGTTTTGGGTGGTCATTTACTAGCCCAAATTGGCCTGGTGTTGTTTAGCTGCTAAGGATGGTTGACCAACATGCTCTCAGAAGTGCACACTCATCAGTGACAGTTGAGAGGCACACAACAGACGTATTTTAAGTCAGGACAGTCATGGGTAAAAAGGGGAACTTCATGTCAAAGTTTATGTCAAAGTGTCTTAAATTATGATCATGACAAGTTATAATTATGAAGTTTATTTTTTTTATATATATACTGGAACATATATATATATATATATATATATATATATATATATATACATATACATACACACTGTCTGAAGACCTGAGTGTGTGCGAATTAAGAAATATACACTTCCAGTCAAAAGTAAACAGTAAGATTTTAATGTTTTTTTTTTTTTTTTTAAAGAAGTCTGGTGGCCCAGGCTCACCAAGCCTGCATTTATTTGACCCAAAGTACAGCAAAAACAGTAAAAAAATTTAATATTTTTACTATTTAAAATAACTTTTCTATTTGAATATATTTTAAAATGTAAGTTATTCCCGCTGTGATTTCAAAGCTGAATTTTAGCATCATTACTCCAAACACATGATCCTTCAGAAATCATTCTAATATTCTGATTTGCTGCTCAAAAACATTTATTACTATGATTATGTTTAACACAGCTGAGTAGATTTTTTTTTCAGCTTTTGTAACATTATTATTGTCTTTATCATCACTTTTGATCAATTTGAAAAATCCTTGCTAAATAAAAGTATTAATTTCTATCATTTCTTTCCCCCAAAAAATATACTGACATGTTACAAAAGCTTTTTATTTCAGATAAATGCTGATCTTTAGATTTTTCTATTCATCAAAGAATCTAGAGAAAAGTCTACTCACCTTTTTTAAATATTAATAACAATAATAATAAATGTGTTTGAGCAGCGAATCAGCATATTAGAGTGATTTCTGAAGAATCATGTGACACTGAAGACTGGAGTAATGATGCTGAAAATGTAGCTTTGATCACAGGAATAAATTACATTTTAAAATATATTCAAATAGAAAACGGTTATTTTAAATAGGAAAAATATTTCACAATTTTACTGTTATGGCTGTACTTTGGGTCAAATAAATGTAGGCTTGGTGAGCAGAAGAGACTTCTTTAAAAAAAACATGAAAATCTTACTGTTCAAAAACTTTTGACTGGTAGCGTCTCTACAGTGGGGTCCTAAAGTCTCAATTTTCTGTTTTGCATTTTTCTAAAAATCTGAAAAATGTGAAAACATAAATGTGTGAATGTCTCAGTAGGTTTGTGCCCGCAAGAACTTGTGCATCTTACTGTATCAATGATACAGTTTTATTTACTGATCAGCGACCCACAATTACAGTAGTATCTTTAGTAGGATAAAACCTGGTTAAAATTTTCAAGGAAATTTGTATATAGCAAAATATATCTAATCAAAACCAATACATAATCAATGAACACACATTTCAGTAAAAACAACTCTTTAGATCGAAATAAATCTTTTCTCTGAATGATTATCTCAAGATTTTGTTACACACACACACACACACACACACACACACACACACACACACACACACTGGTTTACATGTTTTATGGGGACATTCCATAGGCGTAATGGTTTTTATACTGTACAAACCGTATTTTCTATCACCCTACACCTACCCTACACCTAAACCTAGCCCTCACAGGAGATTGTGCACACTTTTACTTCATCAAAAAAACTCATTGTGTATGATTTATAAGCCTGTTTCCTCATGGGGACCTGACAAATGTCCCCACAAGGTCAAAATTTACTGGTATTCCTATCCTTGTGGGGACATTTGGTCCCCACAACGTGATGAATACCAGTACACACACACACACACACACACACACACACACACACACACACACACACACACACACACACACATTTTACCCATTTATTTAAATCCACTTAAAGGAAATCGTTTACAGGGACATAAATAATACAGATGCAATTAAATACATGTACAGAAAAAACGTGGCACAATGTCATGCATCAGTTCTTTACAACATTAAGCATACCCCCTTGTTATTATGGGTATAAATAACATCGTCTCCGCCATATCTGGTGACTACCTATAATAGCAGACAAGGAACAAAACTTTGCTAGCCGTTTAGCTCTCTTTTTGGGCATCCCAAGTTGTTGAAGCCCTCTTACAACCAGCCTATGTGCATGTCCTAAACTGCCAAATATGAAGACAAACAGACGACATCGATAACCTATCTCAAGAATAGTATTTAAGAGTGGTTGATATTTAATGACTTTGGTCATAAAAGCTTCCTCCATACTAGAGTCAAAAGTACATGCAACCTCCAAAACATGCACCTCTCTACGCTCCTCATTTATCACAACAACATCTGGTGTATTTGCAGACAAATGTGAAAATATTTCGGAATTACTATTAAAACACTCAAACATAGATGCTTTTACACAAGAATGTTTATATGTTTTCACTGAAGATGGTAGATACTTTAACACATCTTTCACTATAAGATCCACTATTCTATCATGGCGCGCTATGTACATTCCCTTGTAAGCATGGCAGCCATTCAAGATATGTGGCAATGTTTCAGTGATCTGTTCTGTAGTGTGATGCAAACAATAAGGAACCTGAGTTGTAGGATACCAGATAGAAAGGTTAAGTCTAGTAGGAAGAACTTGTAATCTAGCCTTAACTGTAAAAATAATAATGTCTTCGCTAAGTGCAGTATTCTTAAGAAATGAGTGTGAAACAGAATGATCAGCAGAAGGAAGGCATGCAAGTTTTCCCTGAAGTTTCAGTCCAGTCCAGTGCTGTTTTTAGTAATGTTGCTGTAGATCCAAGAGAGTTCGCCGGGCACTTTCAGATGTCAACGAGTAACTATAACCACCGTATGTGGCTATTGCCTTGACATAAGTCCGGGGGTCAGTAATAACATCCTCTGAAACTCCCATGATCTCAGAGTCAGACCGCACCCACTCCAATGATACTCCAGTTCGAACACAGAGATCGTTCAGGTCCGGCCAATCCGACCAGACACCAAAACCAGCAGAGTGACTGTCAAGTTTCCCGCTGGGTTTTCTTTTGAAACCAAGGAAGTGGGGTTCTGACTCTCCGGCCAGTGGGACCTTGCGCTTCCTTAGATCCAAAAAGAGGGACGATCGAGCCAATTCCCTTACATCTTTGTCGTCGCTATTCAGCATATTCAGAAGATGGGAGATCCGCATGCTGGTATAGATCCATGTCACATTTGGTGCACCCAACCCTCCTTCCCATTGGGGATGAAAAATAATATCACGGGTACTGTGTGCATTAAGTCCAAACCACTTTCGCACTAAGCTCACGGTTTTGTTATTCATTTCATCCAGCACTTTCTGTTGAATGTGAACATTGGAGAAAAGATGTTGTACTTTAGACAGTGCCACCTGTCTAATAGCCTCCAGCTTCATAGTCAGTGGCAATGGACATATGTCAATCAAGTTCAACTTAGATGTGAACTCTGATAAAATGATGTTTACTTGCTCTTTCCATTCTCCTGCAATATTAATTTTGTGTCCAAGATAGGTGTATGTCTCATGAAGGGAATATACCCGTATAGGTTTTGCTGCTACAGTAAACACTGGACACCTGTCAGATTTTGAGCGGTACCACCTGTTCCCTCCACTCCTCCTCTCATACAGAACAGCACATTTTGTATCCTTAATCTCCAGGCCTGACCATTCCAGAAAAGCATCCGTTCGGGCCAGCATGTTTTTAATTACACCCTCTTCTCTGGAGGCCATCTGGACATCATCTGCATAGCCCTGTACTGGAATAGGAGATATAACACCGAGGGGAGCACATTGACACATCCACTTTAACCATTGGTTAATAGCAATTATAAAATTAATTGCACTCCAAGGGCAGCCAGTTTTAATACCTATCTGAAGTGATATTGAGTGAGTGAGTTGTTTTCCGCAGATTACTTCAATAAAGGAGCCTCTATATACATCTTTCACTATATCAATGAACAGTTGAGGTAGCTGTATTTCCTCCAATGATCTGATCATGACATTGTGAGGTAAAATTCCAAAAGCATCTCTAAAGTCCAGGAAGACCGAATACAGTCTACATGACTCGTGCTTAAAGTCATCTATCCCTGTTTTAAGGCAAAATACATGTTCATTCATACCTTGCCTTTTAACATATGCCTTTTGCTTGGTGGATAAGATGTCAGCCTCCACCAACCATGGAAGCACTCTGGCCAGTATGCATTTCATGAACACTTTATAGATGGTAGGAAGGAGGGATATATCCCTCCATGTTGATGGATCATCAGGGATATTGTCTTTTTTCGGAATACGATAAATCAATGCTCCTTTCCATGAGTCAGGTATTCTCTTATTTTCCAAACAGACATTAAAGATAGTTGTTAAAATCTGACAGGACTGCATATTTTTAAAAGTCTCATATGTCACGCCATCTTTACCAGTTGCTTTATTATTAGGGAGATTATTTAAAACAGTCTCTACCTCCTGATACGTGAAATGCGTTGTTTCCGGGAAAAAAGTTGGCTTCGGTGACAGATCGTTCAAATACCAAGGCGGGGATAACAAACACACACACACACACACACACACACACACACACACACACACACACACAGGGTTAAACTAGATTATGAATCCCATTTTTTCAATATGGTCTTCAACATTTGAACCCCTATATGGAGATCTTCCATCTTGTTCATGCACTTTTGAAATGAACCTAAAGTGTCCTACCATAGACGGTTTTCCATGAACTCCAAGAGCTGAATGGTGAAGCATCAGAGATGAGTCTTATTCTAACAGAGTGATCGACACAGTTCAGCGGGAGCTGTGATGTCCAAACCAGTGTGTGAACTGCTTCCAGTGATCCTCTGCTTACATTCATCTGTGGACACACCGTAAAGAGTTAGCACAAAACTCAGACATAAGATGATAATGTGATAGGAGCTGAGGAATGATGTGTTTCACGCACGCTGTCGACAACATCCATGTTTTCTGTTCGTCCAACTTGTATCTCATACGTTTGATTTCTCTGTTCTTCATTCTGATTCATCGTCCACTCCATCTCCAGTCTCCACATGTCCAAAGCCTGAAGCTTAATAATGTCCGGCACAGTGACAGCATCTGTGGTCAAATGATTTAGATGTTGTGAAGCTGTACAAGTTACCATTAGTAATATTGTAAAGTGTGAACAATGAATTTGAGCTTAGGCTAAATGTATTCTGATTTATATCTGACCTGAAGAATTCCAGCCTTTAAGATTTTCAAGCAGGATGAAAACTGTAAGCATATGTGTCCAATGGAAAGCCATTTTGGTAGATGTAAACTCTCTCAGCATTTGCTCTGAGCTTCTGTCAAAGTTTAGGAGGTGTTACTCCATCAACCGTTAAAGTTCTCCTCCTCCCGCTGCCTTCCGTTTGAGGTTAAAGTAGAACTACCTCCAGAACTAGATTTATTGCCTGTGAGTAATGAAGTGAAAGTGATGAATGTTCTTCGGTGTTATATGCTGCTATATCACTGTGGAAGGTACAGAAAGGTACAATGATGATAAACCATACATGGTTACAAAGTTGAATAAAACTATGCAATGCAATCACAACCAAAGAACACATTAAAAAAACATTTAAGTATTCAAATCCTAGATGTTTACTAAGATTTGTCTACTATCTATTAAAACCCACAATAATATTTAAGATATAAGTAAGCCTAATATATATAAAATCATTGTTTATTGGGTACTTTCAATTGGGAGGTGGCTGTCCCGAACCCTAACCTATACATTTCAACATTTTTGTATTTTTTTTTCATTGCTGTTTTTAAAGGTATCTTTTTGATTCTTTTAAAAAGTAAAGTAAAAAATATACGCTACCGTTCAAAAGTTTGGGGTCAGGACATTTTTATTGTTTCTTTTTTTTTTTTTAAGAAATTAACTTTTATTCAGCAAGGCTGTATTAAGTTAATAATTAAAAGTTTATTAAAAGTTAATAATAAATAATTTACATTATTATAAAAAAAAATTATATTTTGAATCAACACTTGTTATTCATGAAAGAATTATGAAAAAAAAAGCACAGGTTCCAAAAAATATTTGGCAGCACCACTGTTGATATTATCCAACATTGATCATCCTAATAATAAATCAGCATATTAGAATGATTTCTGAAGGATCGTGTGACACTTAAGACTGGAGTAACAGCTGATAAAAAAATCAGCTTTTCATCACAGGAATAAACTCTATTTTAAAGTATGTTAAAATAAAAAAACATTATTTTATATTGTTAAAAACATTTTGCAATATTACTGTTTTTTTTCTCTATTTTTAATCAAATAAATGCAGCCTTGATGAGCATAAGAGACTTCTTTAAAGACTATTACAAGTCTTACTGACCCCAAACTTTTGAACTGTAGTGTATATATATATTATATTTTCTTTGTAAATGTGTCTAGGTGTCCGCTGGCTAAGACTGATTTTAACTACACCCCTACATTTATGATCAGGAAATATTTATGTGTCACTCTCTCTCATAGCTGCATGGTGTGAGTAGATAGGCTCCATCATTTTGAGTCTGAATCTGTGTGTAACTTGAAAGAATGTCCCTACCTAACACCTTTTTTTTCTTGCAATTAAGCACACTTTTTTTTTTTTTTTTGTTATTTCATAACATTTATTATTGATTTTTTGGGTGTTATTCCATAAATTTGTTACTACCGAAACAGTCACCACTGAAACATGTAATCATTGTTTCAGTAGTGACAAATTTATGGAAAAATCCTCATATTTGGGGGAAATAAACAAAATTTTAGCACAGTTATGCAATTTTATTATGTTTAGTAGTGTTTTAGTATGCAAGTTAAAATTCTGTAATGTGATGTGGTCACTACTGAAGCATTACTGTCACTACTGAAAATGTGCAGTCACTACCGAAACAATGATTTGTCAAAAATAAAGTAGTTTGAAATCAGTATAATCAACGTTCAAAGTAAGTTTGAATCAGCTTTTGCCTTTTACATAGAAAAAATTGATTCAAAATACAACAAATCTCATAAATTATTTTTATATTGTTAAAAATTTAATTGTTGTTGATTTCCCTTTTAAAAGTAAAACAGCAAAAAATATATATATTTACAATGTAGATGTGTGAAAAATATTAATAGGTCAATATATAACCCCTCTAATTAATTTGTATATTACAGTGTTTTGGTAGTGGCAAATTTGGGGAGAGGACAAATATTCCAAAACTTTATGAAAATACAATATGAGAATTAACTGCACAATTACTAGAAATGTGCACATTGGGTATTATTATTGTATGTATTTGCATTTAAACAATAATTATATTGTTTTATTTTTTTATAGACGTTTATGGCCCAAATAAGCACAGAGTTCCATCTACAGGCCATTGATAGAAATGCTTCTAAAAGCAAACTTTTTTTGTTCACACTTTTTTTCTTTTAACTTTCTCTGATACCGTAAAATAATCGTATTAGTCAATATAATCTAATCTAATCAAAGCCAATACATAATCAATGAACACACATTTCAGTAAAAACAACTCTTTAGATCGAAATAAATCTTTTCTCAGAATGATTATCTCAAGATTTTGTTACACACACACACACACACACACACACACACACACACACACACACACACACACACACACACACACACACACACACATTTAAACATTAATATTTAAATTAAATGTAATGTTTACATATTTAATCTTTTAATTCAATTATTATTTATTCTTTTCGTTTAGTGTTCATGCAGTTATTTTTAATACTTTTCAAATGATCTAATTACGACTTTATTGTATTTTTTTTTTTAATTGCTTTTTTTTATTGACACTGATACTTCAACTCAGGGGCGTCGGACAGGACAGGGGGTAATAATAGTGGACGCTAATAAATATTTCTGTGCGTTAAGTACAAGCTGTGCTAACGCCATGCCCAAAATAGTTTTGTTGACTGATTCTGAATGCCCTTGGTTAAAATCACGCGCATTAATTTAGATGTTTGCTGTTCACTGGTTCTTCACCCACGTCATGAAGCCGCCCACGCTCTGTCCCATGGCCCGTCCCATCCAACTCCCCTCCGTCCGGCAGCCTTGTTGAATAAATCCATAGAAACAGAAACAGGTACAACTGCATCACCACCGCTTTCGAGAAATTCGGGTCGCGTGGGCGTGGCTTATCCATCAAAAAGCTGCTTCTGATTGGTCAGGCATTAAGCAGGCTTAATAAAAATTCTCCAGTTTTAATTCTTCACTTTTATTTTCAACTTAATGTCTATTAAAGTTCATCAGTAGCATTATTTATGTGTAAATTATTGTCCACACTGCTGCTAAAGAATAACGCGGATAACCGTGTCACATGCTACCTGTTACTTTTCTCAACGCTGGTCGAGGTGAACTAATCACAGCTGAGTGTGATTAGCGAGAACAGCGTTGTGTCTAATAATTTTAGAAAGATCACTCGATCTACGTGTCAGGTATTAAATCAGTTAAATTAATTGTTTAAACGATTATATTCACTAGCATACAAACGTCTTTAATAAGACAAAAACATGCTGAGATATGAATGCGCAGGATGCCATCTTGAGCCGACAGTCGCCCTCTGGAGGAAGGCTAGTTTTTGTCGCATAATAAACGAGTATTAGAACACTACGATCCAATTCAGGAGAGATTCTGGGAATCCGGTTCGGTTCCCCCAGTTTAGGCACTCGTCTGGAAGGCCATGTGCTGCTATTAATCCAAACACACCGTATCGCTCATTTAATGGATATAACCGGGTGATTTCGAAGGCGTGAGACTACTAAAACATCAAGGTAAGAGTTTGGGAACATGTTTGTTTATTAACGTCAGAAATTCTCCGTGTTTATCTGTATCGACTTGTGACGTTTGTGTTTTTGTTTTGTGAATATATCGAGTTATATTAGGGATTCATTTGACGTATCGACATGTTTCGCGGTGAAATTCATAACGTAACGTTATTTATAAGATTAGTTAAAGCAATTATCGTGGAAATACTGGACAAGGCCATTCCGTTTGATTGTGAGACATTTGAATTTTGCTGTTTTCTTACTTTTTTTAACCAAATGAGGTGAATTAAAGCAAATGTATCGTTTAAATTGAATATTTTTAATTTTCAGCGCGTGTATTCAAAATATTTATAGCTGTACGTATTTTTATAACGTTACATTCAGCGTTTCTCTGCTGCTTTGGTAAATAATTTATTGTAAACTAATATTTGACGTGTTGCTTAGTTTATATTTGATCCAGAATACTTTGCATTTTCCAAGTTACATAGTGAATGTGTAATAAATCAATAACTATTGTATTTTTAAGCATTATCACTACACCACCATTCCTAAAAGAAATACTGTGGTGTACCATAGTACACTGATGTCAGATGGTAGCACCATGGTACTGAATGATTGCTATACTCACATACTGTTGTACTAGTTTTTAGTTTAATTTTTAGTGATTTAGTTTTATGCTTTATTTTTTAAATATTATTTAAATTTATTTTATTACTTATTTATTATTTATCCAGTTAGTAATTTCAGTTGGTCTTAAACTAATTTCTGTTAATTGCCATTGGCAATTTTCGTTTTTTTTCTTCTGATATTTAGTTTTTATTTAATTGTAGCTTTAAATGTGTTGGAGTTTAGTTAATTTCTGTGCACATCTTGAAATTCAATCAGCTCTGGGCTGAAAAAAATAACTTTTTTACTGAGTTGTTTAGCTGTATGGTTGAACTACCGACACTACCAATCAAACGTTTTTGAACAGTAAGATTTTTAATGTTTCTTTAAGCCTGTATTAATTTGATCCAAAGTACAGCAAAAACAGTCAAATCTTGGGAAAAAAACACTATTTAAAATGCCTGTTTTCTACTTGAATATATTTTAAAATTGTATATATTCCTGTGATCAAAGCTAATTTTTCAGCAGCATCATTACTTTAGTCGTCAGTGTCACATGATCCTTCAGAAATCATTCTTATGCTGATTTGCTATTCAAGAAACATTATTATTATTTTATTATTATTATTATTATTATTATTTAAAACAGTTAAAAAAATTTAAAAAATGTCAAAGATTCAAAGATCAGCACTTATCTGAAATGAAAAGCTTTTGAAACGTTATACACATCATTAAAAGCTTGACAATAAAGACATTTATAATGTTACAAAAGATTTATATTTCAGATAAATGCTGACTGTTCTTCTGGACTTTCTGTTAAAGAAACCTGAAAAATTAGAATGATTTCTGAAGGATCATCATGTGACTGGAGTAATGATGCTAAAAATTCAGCTTTGAAATCACAGGAATAAATTACATTTAAAAAAATATTCAAACAGAAAATGACTTGAATTAAAGGAAATTTATCCATTTTAATTGGCTATTTTTAATTCTCAGCAGGTGTATCTGTCTATCTAATATATTTATAGCTGTACATATTTTTAAAACGTTATTCTGCGTTTTTTACATTTCTCTGCTATTTTGGTAAAGCATTTATTGCAAACTAATATCTGACATCTTGCTTTGTCAGTTTATATTATAACCCAGAATACTTTGCATTTTCCAAGTTACCCAGTAAATGCGTAATAAAAACAATAGCAATTGTAGTTTTCACCATTCCTAAAAGAACGACTGTGGTGTACCATAGTACTAAAAGCAAACCGAACGATTGCTGTTACTCACATCTGTGGTACTCCAGCATCATGGTGTATAACAGTGCCATTGTACTTTTAACTGGTTCCTGTAAAGTGAGACTCACTTTTTAAATGCTATATAGATGATTTGATAGCATTGTTGCAAATTTGACTATACAATAGAAGGAATTATTCTGTCAGCAATTACAGGACAATTTCCTCTAATGATACACCTATTAGCCTTGCTTATGTTGACCGTATGAATCAGTGAGTAAGTAACTTATTACACAACACTTTTGTACATGTGAGGTCCTTTTGAACTGTAAGTAAACAGAACCACAAGGCCATAATTAGCAGAAGTGCAGTCTTGATCTTGTGGCCTTGGCCTCGAGACCTAAATATTCTGTCATCATTTACTCAGGAAAATTAAGGCAGGTTGTTATCGACTGACAGACTCAGTCAACATTTACTTGAATTTCTTTAAAGTGAGACGTGAATGATGAGTGAAACTGTCATTATGCCAAACATCTCTGAGTCCTACATTTTTGGAACGACATGAGGATTCAGAAATGATGACAGGATTTCATTTTCTGGTGGACCGATAATATGACATCTGAGAGTGTCTCTGTGTTTTTTTTTTTCCATCTAATATTTATATTTTGCATTATTACTGAAAACAACAAACTATTGTTAATCAAAATTATAAATAACACTGGTCTCCCTTATTTACATTTTGTCTCCAGTGTGTCTGGTGTATCTCTTTATCTAGCGGTTTAGGCGTCTTATGAATCAGTGAGAGTCATTCAGTTGTGTAGTTTTGTGCGATATAGGAGGAAGGAAGCCATTACAGCGCGCTGTTCTGGACAGACTGCCATTGTTCTCAGCATGTGTAAATGTGTTGGGTGGGAAAGAAAGGCATCTGAGTCTGTTCATAGCTCTGAAAAAAAACATGTATATGATGATACCACATAAGAATTCTGTCAGAGCCTTCATGGATTCCAAAGAAATGTTTGGAGCTCAGGCTCTGCAGTTTTAGTTATATACTATGATAACTTTAATATTTTTTTATGAGCTTTTTATCATTTCATTTTTAATTTTTAGTAATTTAGTTTTGCTTTATTTTTATTTTATTTGATTCTTTAGATATGAAGTTTAATTTATTTGTTTTAGTTTTATTTATTTCCAGTTACTTTAGTTGGCCTTAAACTAATTTCTGTTAGTTGCCGTATGTGCTTTATCTAATATTTAGGTTTTATTTAATTTCAGCTATAATTGTGTTAACAAAAATGAAATTTGAAATACTTTTTTCTATTTAAATATATATTAAAATATAATTTATTCCTGTGGTCAAACATTTTCAGCATCATTACTTCAGTCTTTAGTGTCACATGATCCTTCAGAAATCATTCTAATATGCTGATTTGCTGCTCAAGAAACATTTATTATTAATATCAATATTTACAACAGTTAAGTACATTTTTAGGATTCTTTGAATAAAAAAGATCCAATGATCAGCATTTATCTGAAATATTTAGCAAGGATGCTTTAAATTGATTAAAAGTGATGATAAAGTCATTTTTATTGTTTCAAAAGATTTCGATTTCAAATAAATGCTGTTCTTTTGAACTTACTTGTCATCAAAGAAACCTGAGAAAATTCTGCTCGGCTGTTTTCATAATAGTAATGTTTTTTGGAGCAGCAAATCGGAATATTAAAATGTCTTCTGACAGATCAGAATTTCAGCTTTGGAATCACAGGAACAAATTACATTTTGAAATATATCCTAATAGAAAGTTATTTAAATCATTAATAACCACTTTTTCTAATGGTAGCTTGAATGTATTTAAACAAAAAAAATGTGAGAATTATATAACTTGAATGTTTAACCGACTGTCCAAACATTCAATACAACATTCCCATTGTACACTGAAGTTTCACACTTCACGGAAGACCCACGGTTGCTGCCAATGCAAACGCTGAATTCCAGAGCTCTGCTGAGGTTTGGGCATGCGTGGGCTGTTATATTTGGATGATTAGAGCACTATGATGAGAAATGTGGTAACCTTTCAGAGACTGTAAACATGTTTTATCTCAGATTCCTTCCAATCATGACTTTAGGTTGGTGATGCAAGGAAATTAGCTGGCAGTGAGCCTGGGGTTTCTAGGTGAAGCGGTATTGTTTTCCAGCTTTTTTTCGTAAAAAAAAAAAAATTCAATATCTGTTTTCCTGTTCTTTGCCCCCTGGCAGTTCCAGCCAGTGGAGTATTAAAGAGATCTGTCAGCAAGACCATTGTGAGCTCTCAAACAAAACCGCAAACAAGGTCTGCAAACACATGGGATGGGTTGTTTTACCGTTAGGCGCATGGTGCCCTGACCTGATTTAAAGTCAATATTGAGAATCCTGTTCAAAAAGGATATTTAAATGGAAAACCACTTTTTGATTCCCTGGAATTGACTAGTTGATGGGTTGTCTTAAAGCGATAGTTCACATAAAAATGAAAACTTGTAAAAATCTTGTTCATCTTCGGAAACACAAATTAAGATATTTTAGGTTAAATCTGAGAACTTACATGTTCAAGGCCTAGAAAGGTAGTAAAGACATTGTTAAAATAGCCCATGTGACATCAGTGGTTCAATTGTAATGTTATGACAAAAATAATGACTTTATTCAACAATTTTCATTATTGGGTAAACTATCCCTTTAATGCCTGTTCCAAAGTTTTACAGTGCAAACTGTTCATTTTAAGGTGAGTTATTATGCCCCTTTTTATAAGATGTAAAATAAATCTCTGATGTCTCCAGAGTGTGTACATGAAGTTGAAGCTCAAAATACAAAATAAAAAAAACATATTTTATAGCTGTTAAAATTGCCACTTTTAGAGTATGAGCCAAGCCAAAACACACTATTTTTTTGGTCCCTTTAAACCCTAAAGACCTAGAACATTGTTGAGGCACCTGATGCACCTGTACTTTTCTTTGTTTTTGTTTTCAGACCTATTCTAGCAGTCGGCATCAACTGCAATTTATCATTACAAACAGAAAAACTGGAAGTTTATGCTAATTTAAAGTCACAATTTTACTTTAGTTTTCTCAAAAAAATTAGTAAATTTCCAGAATTTTAGGAAAAAATGAGCAACAATTGTGTTGTTTTGAAGTATGTATTTAGGTGTTTTACACTTCCAAATAAAATTGTGTCTACTTATAACATTCCCCAAGCAAGTTATTGCCATTTATTACAATTTTCTTATCGGTGCCTTTCAGTGAAAAACAGGCCTATTTAGTTTGACAATATAGATGTGTCCAAAAATGTTTCAGGAGTAAAATCACAGTAGAAACAATGTTAAATAAAAACAAAACACAGTTAAAAAAAAAAAAGAAAAGTGACTTTTCAGAGAAATATTCTTAATCTGAGTATGAACAATAAACACTGTAGTAATTACACACAAAATGAGAATATGCCAAGTGCAACAGAAAAAAATAGTGCAAATGATCATTACAAACTATGAGTATTAGTTGTATAATATAACAACCGCTGGCTGTATTCTGCTTTGGAATCAATTTTGCCAGAACATTTGTCTAGCGACGCGAAAACCTAAATTCCAGTGCTTTATTCAATATGTACTGCTGTTTTATCCTTGTTTTTGGTTTGCGTTATGTCAAAGGGCTCTGTCGTGTGTTTTTCTGTGCTTTTTCAAAGAGTGCTGTCATGCAAATGTGTTATATTGTGTTTGTTTTCGCTTTTTGATGCGCTTTAATTTTACTTTAACTTTTAAAATTTCCAAAGAAACATGCTAATTGGTGGTTCAAAAGACCAAAATGTTTATTGGTTGAATGGATGATAGTTTGAACCAATCTGGGCACATGTGGGACTAAGCTTCAACAGTTGTCCCTGGTATGACATGCATTGGTTTCATCTGACGAATCAGTGCTGAGGAAATGTGATGTTGTAATCACGTTGGCTACGGAGCCTCTGAATCGCTGATATCACTGAAAAGAGGAGAATGTGCGCATTATGCATTCATATTGGATTAGCGGATAAAAGTTATTCAACATTTAAGAACCGTAGGTATTTTTAGCTGCATAACTATTTTAACACAGCGAGAGAAAAATGGCAACATATGGTGTCGTTGGTATTGATCCCTCTTTCAGAATCAACCTTTGCGAAAATCAAGTATTGAACTGACTTTTTTTTTTTTTTATTTGTTAGCCAGTTCAGCATAAAATGATTAGCACAAACTTATAGGACATTTCTTTCAAAAATGAATGCATGTCCTCAGTGGTTTAGATAGGAGTCTATGGAGACTTCTATGTTTGTTGGTGCATCCCAAAACACTACACTTGTGATGCCTCTTTAGCACTGACATTGTATATCTCCAGCAGCTACAGCAAAAAGCATTAATGGTGGACTGCTGCTGCTCACTCAGAAGAATTAAAAATATGTAAGTTAAAATATAGTCAACCTTACTCATCAATTAGTCAGTTTTTCCCCCTAAACAAGATTTTTATATTTTCTGAAGAAAATGTGAGTGCAAACCTCACATGCACAGTGATAGTGTTCTGGGTGGTCGCTTTCTCTATAATCCTTTGGTCTGTGCATTGGGTCTGTTGTTAAGAACATTGCTGGACTTGCTGAAGGTAAACATTTTTGCTTACATTTTTGCTCAGAGTTTTCTAAATCAGATATCACCACTAAATGTTTATTGGTTATTCTGTTTTTATAGTTTTTCTCTTTTTTTTGCATAGCCAAAATTTGCTGTTCTTCTAAATGTATTTATTTTCTTCTTCTTTCTTGGCTTCTGAATGGTTTCTTTTTCTGCATACAATATTTTTTTTCAGACTTCAGTTTACTGGAAAAGTGAAATGGCTTCAGTTTCAGTATGAGGTGGTGTTTGGGGATTCGCTTACGGGAGGGACCGTGTTTGGAGACTTGTTTAAACTTGCATTTGGCATCGTAACCCAAGACCAGATCTGACATAAGAGCTGCAACTTTGCCTGTTTATGATCCATTTAGCTTATTTTTCTTCTAAAAAATAACTTGACTGGTTTGGACTGTGGAATCTGTTAGATTGGTAGTCAGAGGTTCTTTCTAACACCTGTTAAGTATTAAACTTTGGTGGGTAACTTGTCACACAACATTAGTGCAAAAGACATGCTGTATTGAAAGCAGTAAGTAACTTCCTAGAAACCGCACAGAAATATGCCAAAAGCCAGGAGACCTTAGACCTTGATTGCACAAAGTCCTGCCAACCACAATGTCCAGCATTCTTGTAAAAATGTCAGAAAAATCTAGTTTTTCATTTGTTTTAACGGCCTTGCTTCAGTAGGAGCTGCAGCTTTGTACTAATTTAATCTTTCATAGGAATGTGATTCTGTATTTGCACCCTTGTGTGTTCACTTTGGAATGTCCTGCGCTGATAAGATGCTCATGATGCGAACCAACATCGTGCCACAGTTTCTCTGCCTCAGTACTCTGTGTTGTTTTGGCTGATAAGATATCTTATCAAGTGAACTATCATGCTAAAAACAACTAAAAACATATCTTGACAAGAAAAGGCATTGTTTGATCTGATATGCATTTCGATATTCATATCTAGTGCTTTTCACAATACATATTCAAAGCAGCTTAACAGAAAATAAATGTTGCGACATACATAATAGTATTTTGGCATGCTGGGTTGCCAGTTGGTGAAAAACACAGTATATTTCATGGAAGCCAGCAAATGAACTGGCTCGGAGATCACAGATTCTACCCAACCTAGACCTGAGGTGGTATATTAAAATTTGGATTAGGGCTGTGCAATATATCAAAATACCGCAAATGTACATATCGCAATATGCATATCACTACAGCTTGCAATATTTGGTGCCATGAACCAAAAGACACAGATAAAATCACTCACTGCCCTTGCCTAAATAACTTTTAGTGCAATATAAATTCATAGAGTGAAGACTAAGCAGTGTTTTATTTTTCTGTTTTATTATTTAAAATAATTGCACCTAATGTGCAATGCATTTTTATGTAATGCTAGAGTAAAACACTACTGTTCACTGTCAGAAGTTAATGTCGGGGTGCTTACTTTTCACAAAAAGTGAAACATGTAAGCTAGTAGTTATATTAGAATGAGTGTTTTTTTTTTTTTTTTTTTTTTTTTTCACCAAATGTGTTCAAACACAAGGAATTTGTTGTGGTTTTACAGGAGCTCTTGATACATGCATGTATACATATAAATAACCATTTATATATGACACAAGATAGTTACAGAAGTTGACAGATCTGACTCGGTAACAGCTGAGTAAAACAGTTTCATCTGAGCATGTGGCACTGTAAGCATCATCGTATCACATATCAAATATTGCATTATTTAACAAGTTATCGCATATTGGATTTTTCTTCAACTTAAAGCAACTCATCAACTTCCAGTGTAAGACTCATAGCCTTTTATTGTCAGTTGTGCTTGTTATTCTGTTTCCTCAATCTGGCAACTTGCATACTGTAGCTTTTGTTCATATTCAAGTTTTTTTAATTTGAATTTATTTGTGTAGCGCTTTTCACAATACAAATCTTTGAAAAGCAGCTGTACAGAAAATGTAGGTTTCTACAGTATATTTAGTAGCTTACTAGTGGTGAATACTGTATGTCAAGTTGATGTACAATATGGCATAGATGTATGTTAAAATCAGTAGTAATGATGTAATCAAACAGACGATGAACACTATTCAAACTTGTAGCAAAATTTCGTAGTGCTGTATGTTGTTTCAAGGCTGGCATCATCAGAGGTCCTCTGAGGGGTTGGCATCATCTCTTCTCGAGTATTCTAAATCCAGACTGAAGTGTAATTCCTAGTTACCACAGGATGTCAATCCCTTGACAGAAACAGAGAAACAAATAGAGAAATAATTAGCGCAGCTGCTGTTCAAACCAAGCAAAAATTATGTGTTTGGCCCGAGCTGAAGAATGTTGATGTGCATTTGATCAGATGTAAGTGAAGTACAAGGAGATCATTTAAAAAAGCTGATATAACTGTAGCACAAGGTTATGAAGGTATATAAATGCTTGGCTAACTTAAAAGAGATGCATCTTTAATCTGGATTTAAAATGGGAGAGTGTGTCTAAGCCCTGAAGATTATTAGAACGGTAGTGCTAGAGTTTAGGAACCACATGCATGCAAAAATGCTCTAGAGTCCAGAGTTTTGTGCCCTTAAAAAGTGTGATTGTAGCGTGATAAAACGGTGGTAAATACACTGGAACTAATCTATTTTTGGGGCGTACAAGTAATACTGTACTGTAATGTGGAACGTAGTCAATGTAGAGGTGATATGACCGTATTTTCTTGACCTAGGCTAACTGTAGCTTGTTTGAGGATGCAAGACTGCCATCTAATAGTGCATTGCATTAATCCATAGAAGTCATGAATGCATGAACTAGCTTTTCTGCAGCAGAATCGGATAACATTTTCCATAGCTTGGCAGTGTTTTTTTAAGTTGGAAGAAGGCTATTTTTGTAACATGTAAATTAATGATTCACATGTGGTTGTATAATAAAACACTGCAGAGAAAAAAGTAGCAGTGCATGGGCTACTTCTAGTTGCAAATTGTATTCTAACGGCTTCTATGTACAGGTTTTTGGTCCAGTAAGTGATATCTCTAATTGAAAATTTAATAGAAATCAACTGTCATTCAATTAATTATGTCCTTAACGCAAACTTGAATAATTTCTTCTGATCTTGATGAAATGACTAAATATCTTCTGCATAAAAGTGCTAACTTATCCCGTTTTCTAATAATATTTTCAAGGGGTTGCATGTGTATTGGAAATAGCAGATGGCCAAAGACAGATCCTTGCGGCACTTCATACTTTACTGCTATTAACTTAGATAATTCTCTGTTCAAATAAACAAAATGATGACGGTTAGGATCTAGATCATCTTAATGCCAGTCCCGGAATACCAGTATAATTTTGCAGTCAATCATAAGAGCATGTCATTATATAAATCTCAGTTAGTTGTTTTGTTTTTGATTTAAGGTTGAAAAAACAGGACTGGAAATTCTGGTTTTTCAGTGAATAGGATCCCAGAGGTAGCGGTAAGCTAAGGTGCCCTAAGCGTTTTGTGAGAAGCTCTGTTGATAATTGTGTGATAATAACTGTTTATACATCAATACCTAAAAAGGCAATTTTGTAGGGGTGGTTACGCTTATGACAGGGAGGAGGAGAGTGTGAACAAGCGGGAGAATTGTAAAAAGGCTGTTGACAAAGAGACATTACTAAAGAGGAAACGGTCAGTGGAATATAACTGGTTTACGATCAGAAATCAACCAAATTTGTTAAAAAAAACATTCTGAAGAAAGAAAAACAGTCATGAAATCGAATGGATGAATATTTGAGTAATCTAGAATTTTGTAGAGGGGGTTCAAAATGATAAAAAAAAAAAAAAGATGATGACTTCAGATCATTATTTTTATACAAAGATTGGTAGATATTTAGTCAAATCTTTGTTGCATTATATGTCAATGGTGACAGTCCAAAAGTGGGGAAAAGCGCTGGCATGACTCTTATTTAAAGTTAACTTGATAACCTTTTGGATTTTGGTTTTTAACAAAGGTTTTTGGTATCCTTATTTTTATAAATCTTGAGTAAAAATATCTAAAACTAATAAAATGAATGTTCAGATGGGAAAATGTTAATGGTCCTAAAACAAAATGGTTCAAAAATTAGGCTTTGTTATCTTTCTGCAGTAATTTCGGATTTCTATTTCTTTGGGTTTTAGAGTAAAATTTGACCCCAGAATGTTTTTGTAAGATTTGCGTTAAACGTTTGTGCCATTCCAAATGTTTAGTGATAAAGAGAAATTAAGATTTTTTTAAAGAAGTCTCTTCTGCACACCAAGCCTGCATTTATTTAATCCAAAGTACAGCAAAACAGTAAGATTTTGAAATATTTTTACTCTTTAAAATAACTATTTTCTATTTAAACATATATTTTAAAATGTATTTTATTCCTTCAGAATTTATTCTAATATGCTGACTTGCTGTTCAAGAGACATTTATTATTATTATTATTATTATTATTATTATTATTATTATTTATTTTATTATTATTATTATCATCAATATTTTAAACAGCCGAGTACACTTTTTCAGGAATCTTTGATGAATAGGAAGATCCAAAAATCAGAATCTATCTGAAATAAAAAAAGCTTTTGTTTGTTTATTTATTTATTTGTATCATTTTTAAAGAAATTATAGAAAGTATTACTTTTATTTAGCAAGGATTTGACAGGTTTTAAATTGATCAAAAGTGATAATAAAAAAATGTATAAAGATTCTATTTCAGATAAATGCTGTTCTTCTGAACTTTCTATTCATTAAAGAAATTATGCTCAACAAATTAATTTTTTTTTTTTTTTTAGAAGCAAATAAGAATATTAGAATGATTTCTGAAGGATCATGTGACTGGAGTAGTAATGGTAAAAAATCAGATTTGATCACAGGAATAAATTACATTTTAAAATGCATTCAAATAGAAAACAATTATTTTAAATAGTAAATATATTTCAAAATGTTACTGTTTTTGCTGTACTTTAGACCAAATAAATGCAGGCTTGGTGAGCAGAAGAGACTTAAAAAAAAAACATTAAATTTTTACTGTTTAAAAACTTTTGACTGGTAGGGTTTCATCACAATTGCAAGCTGTTATTGTTTTTTTATTTATTTATTTTCAGATTATATTTAACGCTCCTGATGAGAGATTTTTTTACAAATATAAGAATTTACTCCATTCAGAATTATATCTTTAATCTCTTGTTTTTGTGTTTTGTTATAGGTGCGAGTTCTGTTCTCCAGGCCTCAAGTGTATTCTGATTTTTGTGTAAGTGGTTCTGGTTTGGTCAGTATGCAGGGCTGGGTGACTCTGGCTCTATTGCTGAGCCTCGGGGTCAAACGCTCCCTCGGACAGAACGGTGAGTGTCATCAAGATTCATCAAGACGTTTTCAAGAATTCTTTAGTCACTTTAGGTTTAACTTGGATTATATGACGTTAATGAAACATGTTGTAACTCTGATTTAATTTAAGTTTTGGTGTGGTTTTAACACCCACAATTAAATGTTTTTTTTTTTTTTTTTTTTTTTTCATTCAAACAGTTAAATCTGCTAATTTTCTATTTGAATGCATTTTAAAAAATAATTTATTTCTATGATGCAAAGCTGAATTTTCAGCATCATTACTCCAGTTATCAATGTCGCATGATCCTTCAGAAATCAATCCAATTTGCTGTTTAAGATGCATCTTTTTTTTTTATCAATGTTAAAAATAGTTTTTTTTAGGGTCCTTTGAGTTCATTTAAAAGTAGAAATCTTTTGTAAGATTGTACATGTCTTTACAGTCACTTTTAATCAATTTAATGCATCCCTGCTGAATAAAAGTATTAATTTCTTTAAAGAAAATCTTACTAACCCCAGACTTTTGAACAGTAGAACATGTACCGAAACCTTGCATCATCTGACCACCAAGCTTTATAATTGAATACCCTTTAGTCATGTCTTTGTCCCTCTCTTTGTAATTTTACAGGTCTGGGCGAACTTCCTGTGCCTCGTGGTTTATCCCTAAATCCAGATTTACCTGCACAGACTCTCTCTTTGACCTGGCAGAGTGACTCATCGCTTTTTGACCTGGAGATTTTCCACACCGAGCTGATGAATGTGGTGCTGAATGTAAGCGCTGTTACACCCCTGCTTATGTCATTTCAACTGTTAATCTGTGTTGTAGTTAGCTGGTGTTGAAATATGCATTTGAATGTGTGCCATAAAGCACTGAACGACGGGAATCATTTCAGGAACATCCTATTGCCAAATGGTTCCACCCTCAGTTCAATAACAAGAGATTAAATGTAAATACTCTGAAACCAGTTTTCCCACTCACTGTTTTCCTGTCTCGCATGAGTCAACGACTGTGATTAAAGAACTCAGACATGCATGTTATGATAGCAGTAACAGTCATTTTTTTGGTCTATGTTAGTTTTTCCATATTGCAAAATCTCCTTTTCTTATTGGGATGATTTATCATTGTGTCTCGACCCTAAAAGGAATTGTGAGGGTTAAATGCAACTCTGTTGACAGCGTGTTGATTACCACAGAAAATAATGGCTGCTGGCCTTTTATTGTAATTGCATTACAGTTCCCTTTTAACCGAGGAACGAGTCGAAATGACTTCCTGTGGTAATCGACAGCATGCCACAGACTGTCGATAGATCCAAGATGTATTTGATGCAGAATATTCATAAGTCATCATGAAATCAATATGGATTTCCTTGTTTACAATTCATCAGTGCATGTTATTTCAAATCTTTCATTAAAAAGTAATAACTTGCTCTGCTTATGAAAAGACTTTTTAATCTACGCTGGTGGGAAAATGTGAACCGAGAGCCCAAATAAAGCTGTTTCAAGCTCTTGTTGATATTTCTCCAATATTTAACAAAGAAACTTCGTTTTTTAGAGGTGCAAAACGATTAGTCGTGATTAATCAATTCAAATTAAAAGTTTATGTTTGCATGCTATATTTGACCCTGGACCACATATCTGAATACATAATCTGAAAGCTGAATAAATAATGCAACTATTTGAAAATCTGGAATCTAAGGGTGCAAAAAATCTAAATATTGAGAAAATCGCCTATAAATGAAGTTCTTAGCAATGCATATCAATAAAAAATTAAGTACACGTGTACTGTGTATATTTATTGTGTGTATATACAAATACACACGTGTATATATATATATATAAAGGAAGAATATGTTAGACTTATATGTAAAATATTTATATTCACATAATATAAATTATACACAATTAACACATTTTTTTAATATATACGTGTGTGTGTGTGCATGCGTGTGTATTTTTATATAATTAATAAAAAATAAATAAATATATATATATATATATATATATATATATATATATATATATATATATATATATATACATACATACATATACACATACATATACACAGTAAACACACATATAGTATGCAAACAAACTTTTACTTTAAATCGATTAATCGTGACTAATCGTTTTGCAGCTCTAATGTGATTTAATGCAATTGAGTTTTCTGCGATTAAAAGCTAATAACAGTTTTTTTTTTGTTTTTTTTTTTAAAGCATTTTTGGATATTATGAGATGTTCTGGAGAGCAAATTTGACTTTCAGTCTCTACATCCTTGCAAACTCGCATTCAACTCCAAAGATTGCAAAAATACCTATCTGCTTTTCAGTGACTCTTATTCTGGAAGTATTTTTTTATTTATTTATTTATTTTTTGGTTAGTTTTTCCCATAGGGATTTTAAAAATTCTTTGTTTAAAAGTTATAAGCCAAAATAACCAACAATGAGGGGAGTCACAACATTTGTGATCATGAACATTTATTGCAAACTTTGCTTTGACAAGATACATAATATGCATATATTATCTGTTTATTTGCAGAATCATGACTAATGTTGGTTTTTACCAGGAATTCTCTTATGGGTGGAAAAAGGGATTTTTACTATTTTAACTCTATTCTGACTCCACTTTTACCATCCAGTCCAATGCAGATGGTTTTAATCAAGTCCTGACTTAAACTTGTCACTAAATATTGGTACAGATGTATATTGGGTTGCAAATGCTGACTTTAAAGGGATTGTTCACCCAAATGACTTTGCAAACCCGTAAGACTTTCCTTCGTCTTCGGAACACAAATTAAGATATTATGATGAAAACCCAAGCACTTTCTGACTCTGCATAGACAGAGTCCTACCATGTTTAAGGTCTAGAAAGGTAGCAAGAACATTGACAAAATAGTCCATGTGACATCAGTGGTTCAACTTTAATTGAACCACTGAATTAATGACAGAATTTTCGTTTTTGGGTGAACTATCCCTTTAAGACATGAAGGATCTATATAGTTGTTTGGTTTTCATAATGTAGAGCATGTAAATGTAAATGCAGTCACTAAAGATACAATCTTTGGCCAAATGCATGAATGTAAATTTTCTCTTAATTTGTAGGAGACGTTGGCAGTTAAAGCAGATCCTATAACAGGACTGCATAGTTGGATCTGGCACTCACCATTTCCCTTGGAGTGCACTTCTCATTCTGTTCGCATCAGAGCACGAAACCAGCAGACGCTCAGCCAGTGGAGCCCACTTCAGACCATACCAGGTACTAAAAACTTCCAAAATGGTGCTGGTTTTGAAACCTTTTTTTCCAAAACCAGCCCACAAACAAACATGGCATTTAGTGGCCCTTGTTTTGAGAACTTATTTTAGCATCCCAAGCAATGCAATCCTGTCTTTATCCTGTTATGCCTCTGTTGTGACAGTCAGAAGTAATTTAAATTTATACCATGAATTTTATTTGTTAATCAGTTCATAAATATGGGATATAAAACCCTTTAATTCAGACAGACAGGGAAATAACATCACTGGAGTAGCTGTGCAGTGTGACAAAAATAGCAACTGGCTTTTAAATGTAGACACATCCTTTGATTATAATGCCAGTGATCTAATTTCGTACCATGTAGTTTTCTTTTTACGTGTGGAGTTCTTGTTTTGAAAACTATGCTTGGTAAGAACATAATCTAGATGCACTAGAAAACATTTCCTCTTTGAAAGATACATTTGAGTCGTTATTTAAACCAAACTTCTGAAATCTCATCCTTTTGTCTCTAGGGTCGGATATTCCTGAGAAGTCTGAGTCTTACATGTTTCCCCAAGATAAGATGGTTACTGTGGGCAGTAACATGAGCTTCTGCTGTATTGTTAAGGAGAAGCAGGATTTCAAAGAAATCATGTACCGGGGTCAAGAGATGAGCGCCACACGATTGAGCAGAAGAACATATGCCATCACCGTAATCAACCTGCCAGCGTCTGCCAACACGGGCACCAATGTGGTCTGCTGTTCCCGATTGCTGACCCTCACAGGAGCAGTGGTGTTTGTCGGCTGTAAGTTTAATAATAATATATAGTAATGTTATAGATTTAATAAAGGTACATATACTACCTTTGAAAAGTATGCGGTCGGCAAGATTTTAAAAATTTTTATATACACTACCAGTCAAAAGTTTTTGAACAGTAAAATTCCTTTTTTTTTTTTTTTTTAAGAAGTCTGCTGTGCTCATCAAGCCTACTTGTATTTGATCCAAAGTACGGCCAAAAAAGGTTACAATTTTGAAATATTTTTACAATTTAAATGAACTGTTTTCTATTTAAATATATTTGAAAATGTAATTTATTCCTGTGATCAAAGCTACATTTTCAGCATCATTACTCCCGTCACATGATCCTTCTGAAATTATTCTAATATACTGATTTGCTTTTTAAGAAATTTTTTAGTAGTAGTAGTAGTAGTATCATCAATATTTAAAACCATTGAGTAAATCTTTTTCGGGATTAAAAAATCAGCGTTAACTGAAATAAAAAGCTTTTGTATCGTTATACAATTATACATCATTATAAATATGTTCTTTTATTTATTAAGGATGCTTTAAATTGAACAAAAGTTATGATAAAGACATTCATATTGTTGGAAAAGATTTCTGTTTTAGATAAATGCTGTTCTTTGGAACTTCTTTATTCATCAAATAAACCTGAAAAAGATCTACTCAGCTGTTTTTAACAATAAGTGTTTTTGAGCAGCAAATTAGAATATTAAAATGATTTCTGAAGGATCATGTGACTGGAGTAACATTGCAAAAAATTCAGCTTTGATATCACAGGAATAAATTACATTTCAAAATATATTTAAATAAAAAGCAGTCATTTTAAATAGTAAAAATATTTCAATGTTACTGTTTTTGCTGCACTTCAGATCAAATAAATGCAGTTGCACAAACATACAGAATTCATTAATAATTATGTAATTTTTTAAAAATTAATTCTTTTTTTATGTTGTTTAATATTCTGAATCAAACTTTTGGGTCTTCTTGTTCACATTAATGATGGACTATATGAATGAAAGTGGCTGTAGTTTTTCTTTAAAGCAGTTTGCTAAAGTATTATGATATGTGAGCTATAAACTTCAATCCAGCATTGTGAAATGCTCATACAACTTCAGAAAGCATGAAAATTTGAGTGTTCATTTTTAGCATAATGTCTGGCACTGGATGATTGCTGTGCAGTGTTAAAGAGCGACTTGCATGTGGCTTTGTTGTATGTAATTGTTGTAGATCCGCCGGGCGATGAGGGCTTGGTTTGCGAGACGCGGGACCTGGCATCCGCAGAATGTTCTTGGAAGAAAGGACGAGACACTCACTTGAGAATAAAGCGCAGCCGCACTAAATACACCCTTAATGGAAGGCAAGAAACACACTACACAAGAACCACTGACCGCACACGCTAGCCCATTTGGCTCTTGGTACCGTAATGTCCTCGGTACATAAAAAGATCCCCAAACAGCAAACCACATTAAATGAGATGGAAAAGAATACATGTGTAATGTAATGTATATTTTTACTGCTAATCCAAGAATTCAATTACTGTTCTAATTTAATTATTTATACCATTTCTTGTGGTAAGATTATATCAATAGAAATACTGTTCATTTATCTGTTCAAAAATGCAGTGAACTAATTAATGAAGAACTGAATATAATTTGAAATGTAATTTATTCCTGTGATGCAAAGATGAATTTTCAGCATCATTACTCCTTCATTACTTCAATATCACATGATCCTTCAGAAACGATTCTAACATGCTGATTTGCTGTTTAGGAAACATTTTTAATGATTGTCAATGTTAAAAACATTGTGCATGTTTCCTGCTAATCCAAGAATCCCATTAATGTTCTAATGGAATTATCATAAAATTGGATTATATAAGCCATATTTTTATTTGCAGGGAGTGTTTGGAAGGAAAGACCTGGTGTAACTCGAAGGTCTGGGAGGACAACTGGACTTTGGTGGCTCGAAATCCTCTTGGAACAGTCCAGCTAACTGACTCGGCCCGACTCGCTGACCGCGGTACCATATTTTCAATAATCTTCCACTTCATTAAATCAGTATATCTACTTTATGAACAGTCAGAGTGAGTGTGCCTTAATATTCTCATGAGATTTTATTTTTTGGTCTCTCTTCCAGTACATCTGTTGGCTCCAGCGAATGTAACAGCGGTTGAAGTCAAGGCGTGGAGCGCCACACTGCAGTGGAGCTGGTCTGTGGCGGCGTATAAAAAGTTGGAGATGGTCTGCCAGCTGCAGCTCTTCGCCCATGAACTTTCCAGCACAGTAAGTTCAGTGCTCAACTTTCAGCTCCCAGAACACTGTTTGTTTTTGGTGTGGTCTTGGAGTTAAATCGATAGTTCAACCTCTAACATCATTTACTGACATTCACTTTTGAAACAGCTTTTATGTCAAGATCTTGAGCAATTTAAGTAATCGTGACAAATCAAGAAAAAAGAATGCATGATTTTTGGCCTCAGAAAACTCTAGAAGTGCAATAAAAGCACCACTGAAAATATTTCACTCAAAATTATGCACATGCAGTTTATCTGTTTGTTCTTTAAATAAACCTATTTTATGGCTTCAGAAAAAAGAAAAATTAAAACCGAAAACACAGAATTTGGTAAACACTGAACATAATATGAGAAAAACATAATGTATTTAAATTCATTTTAATTAAACTTGTAAATTGTTGCTAAATTTGCATACATTTTATGATTTCTGTTAATTAAAATTAGCTCAAATTTCTTTTGACTATTACAATGGAGTCTAGAAAGATTTTAATGGAAAAACTGAATCCAGAAAAAATTTTACCTAGGAAAAGAACTCTGAATTTGGGGGAAAAAATTTAATGTTTGTTCTTTTTCAGTATGTATTTTAAAATTGATTTGATTGATTGATTTTTTTTCATGGGAAAGTATTTATTTTAATCAAATCGAAAGAAATGTTTACTGCTAATCCAAGGATCCCATTAATGTTCTAATGACGCATCTAGAAAATTAAAACTAAAATTTGTTAAAAATTAAAAAGAATATGAGAAAAATAAAATGTATTTTAAAATGTATTTTAACAATTACCATGGAGTCATTTTTTTCCTTTTACTGCATTATTGTTTTCCCCATTTCGTTTTTGTATTTTGATTCACATTTCAAACTGTTCTTCAAGCCATCTTGGTCATAATATTTTGTAACTCTTTCCATTCAACAAAAATAAGTCTAACCCATCAAAGTTGTCATATAACCTTTTGCATGTAGGAAAACTATTATGCAATATAATAAAAGGGCTACTGAATTCTTAGCCAATCAGCTGATATTTCTGTCTCTGTCTGTGTCTGTAGCGTAACTACAGTGGTCCAGGTTTATCTTCTGTGGTGCTGGAGGGTTTGTGGCCAGATGTGGACTACACCGTGACTTTACGCTGCGGCGCGAAACATGGTTTCTGGAAGTGGGGGGATGAGAGCGCTCTCTACAGGATCCACACCAAAATGGACCGTAAGTGGTTAAAACAACTTGCTGAAAATTAAACAAATCTAAACTGCTCATGTGACATATGACAGCTCAGATATTTTCAGTTTAATCAAAACTGTGGTCTGGTGGTCAGTGCAAATACTCCAATGAGCTTATGTCATTTCATAGCTTTCATTGCTCTTATTTTTATGCTTATTAATATACAGTAATATACTGTTAATATACAGTATAATATGTATATATATATATATATATATATATATATATATACAGTATATATAGATTTCTAACAAAGTATAATTTCAGGTCCTGATGCTCCTGATGTCTGGATCTGGATGGACAGCAGTAACACAGGACATGTTTTTTGGAAAGTAAGAACAGCTTTACATTTGCCGTCATCTAGGATATTAAAAGTGACTGATGCCTTAAAACTGAATAACATGTTTTTCTTATATCTGTCCTTTCATTCAGCCTCTGTCTGTGAGGAAAAGTCACGGTGCATTAGACCGCTATGAGGTCTCTCAGAGCTCAGCAGAGGAAGACTGGGGGACACCGGTTTTTCTTCCTCCTGGGAACTTCAGCTATCCCATCATCCTTAACAGCAGCAGTGACATCACCGTTGCCGTGGCAGCACGAAACCCAGCTGGTCTCTCTCAGCCTTCCACTGTGACCACACCAGCATACAGAGCAGGTACCGGGAGTCCGGAACATTTCCTCCCTCAGCTGCAAGACTATTGAAATGTTGTTTTGGGCATCGTATTTGGTATTTAAATACCACACACCATAAAAATCACACACATTATAAATTAATGTATTTAAATGTATGTATTTATTTATTATAAGTAGTTTTAATGATATATGTCATTTTAATATATGTAAGAATAATAATTAGGGCTGCTACCGTGAGATTAGGCTTGGTCTATGTGGGAACATGGTACATCAAGCAGTACATCCAAATGCTCACCTATCATTTATCAACCTCAAATAAGTCTTTTCATCTGAAAGATGTACATGGCAGTTCAATCTAATGTTAACCTAATGTTAACAAATGCTCATCAGGCTAGTCTTTGTGTTTCCAATAGATTCCCAGCTGTCTGTGTCTGAGCTGCTCAGCACAAATGGATCATTTGACCTCTCCTGGGAGCCGAATGCCAATGCGAGCAAAGGATACGTAGTGGAGTGGGTCCCGACCTGCTGCACTAGACTGTGTTCTGTTGACTGGAAGAAAGTTCCAGAATCAGACAGCAGCTTCACAGTGAAGTCAGGTGAGTCATTTAAAATAAGCTGCAAGTGATTTATCTATTTCACAAAAATATATTATTTACCTGTTCTTTTAGTGAATACAGTGACACTTAAAAGTATTTGGACACTTAAAAATGCCTGAATGCCATTTCATAGATAATAAAATACTGAAACATCGGTACTTAAATGCTGCAGGATTTTTTTTCTACACTAACATTGCTTCTTCATCATCTTTACTCACTGTCTTTGAATCAATGGGTGTTTTTAATGAATCTGTGAAGTCTGTTCTTGTGCTTTCTTTAACATATAGTGCTGCTTGAAAGTTTGTGAACCCTTTAGAGTTTACTATATTTCTGCATAAATGTCTCAAAACAACATCAGATTTTCATATAAGCCTTGAAAGTAGACAAAGACAACCTAATCAAACAAGTGAGTGAAAAATATCTTTCACTTCATATTCGTCATTTATTTACTGAGAAATAATACATTTGTCTTCAGTATCTGGTGTGACCCCCTTTTGCTGCAGTAACTGAAGGTAAAGTTTCTTGTAAATGCTGATTAGTCCTGCACAATAACATGTAGGAGTTTTAGCCCATTCCTTAGTGCAGAACCACTTCAACTCTGTGATGTTGGTTTTCTCCTATGAACTGCTTGCTTAGGTCCTTCCACAACATTTTAATTGGATTAAGGTCTGGACTTTGACTCAACCATTCCAAAACATTAACTTTGCTCTTTGGTAGAATGACTTGTGTGCTTGGGGTTGTTGTCTTGCTGCATGACCCACATTCTCTTGAGCCTTTGTTCTTAAACAGATTTCCTTGCGCTTTCCTTTGGAAGTTGCTGGTATAATTCAGAATTCATTCTTCCATCAATGATGGCAGGCTGTCCTGGAATGCAGTATGTTCTTTTCTCTGAACATAATAGCTTCTCATTTGAACCAATAAGTTCTGTTTTGGTTTCATCTATCCATTAAACCCTTCTCCAGTAGTCCTCTGGCTTGTCCACATGATCTTTAGCAAGCAATTTTCTTTTTGGAGAACCGTGGCTTTCTTCTTGCAACTCTGCCATGCAAACCATTGGTTGCTTAGTGTTCTCCTGATGGTGGACTCATGAACATTAACATTATCCAATGTGAGAAAGTTCTTTAGTTGCTTAGAATTTACCCTGGGAACTTTTGCAACTTTGCTATTACTCGTTCTGCTTTGGAGTGATCTTTGTTGGTCGATCACTTCTCAGGAAAGTAACAGTGGTCTTGAATTTCCTCCATTTGTACACAATCTATCTGACCATGGATTTGTGGAGTCCATACTCTTTAGAGATGGTTTTGTAACCTTTTCTAGCCTGATGAGCAACATCAAAACTCTAATTTCACCTTTAAATGAACTACTAATCCAAGAGATTCACATACTTTTGCAATGCACAGATATGTAACACTGGATTATTTTTCTCAATAAATGAATGACAAAGAAAATATTTCTCTTTCACTTGTTTGATTGGGTTCTCTTTGTCTACCTTCAAGACTTATATGAAAATCTGATGATGTTTTGGGTCATATTTATGCAGAAATATAAAAAATTCTGAAGGGTTCTCAAACTTTCAATCAACACTGTAAATGCCAACTGTTTTAATACTTAAAGGTTGTATCAGCGATTTCTAGCCTAAAACATAAAGTGTCAAATTCAGCTGACCTTTCATCACGATCCGCTCGCTGCCTGCCCCATAAATTGTCTGTGAAAAAACCGCGTCTCTCTGGTCAGCCTAGGGTCCGAGATATGCCAAAAAAACAATCGGCGCTATCAACAATAACCACAGATAAACAAACCGTGTTCCAACCAATCAGCGTCAGGGGGTTCGTGTTGTGGACTTTCCTACTGGTGCAGGAATGTGAGGGAGGCGGAGCGAAAGTCCACAACACCAAACCCCTGACGCTGATTGGTTGGAACAATGTTTGTTTTTGCTGTGGAAAGGTTGGTAGTGCCGATTGTTTTTTTGGCATATCTCGGACCCTAGGCTGACCAGAGAGACGCGTTTTTTTTCACAGACAATTTATGGGGCAGGCAGCGAGCGGATCGTGATGAAAGATAAGCTGAATTTTACACTTTATGTTTCAGGCTAGAAATCGCTGATACAACCTTTAAGTGTCCAAATACTTTCAGGATCACGTTACTCCACGAATAGTTGAAACTTACTGGAATTTGCATTTCTTTGTACTCTGTTTACACCATGAGTGCATGTTTTCTCTGTGCACTGTACTGATTATCAGTCTCTGTTGATTTCAGAGTCTCTGGTGGCAGGAGAAAGGTACACCGTATCTGTGTACGCTCTCTCAACCGGCGCTCCTACGCTGCTGCAGAGATGGCAGGGATACTCGCAGGAAATGAGTAAGAGGACTGTCTTTTGCTGTTCAGCGCTCATGAGTCACTTTCACACATACAGTAGGGCCTTTATCGTAAACATTTATGCACAACATTCTCTGCTTATAGGTCACTTGTCAACAGGACTCGCTGATAAAATATTAGCAAACCATTAAACTCTTTGCAGTCTCAAATAAATAGTAGCTTTATATAGTCAAACAAATTTATTCAGACACCTTCAACCTTTCTCACATTATCAGTTTATTGCTATAGTTTAGAAAATGGTAATAAAATATGACAAGAACTGTTAAACTATGTCAGTTTATTTTATTTTGCTCTCCTCACTCACATAGATGAACTATAGTGCACCCACTAGTAAGGAAAATATCAAATATTATATCTGGTGTCTGAGTAGTTTTGGGTTTGACAAACGCAAACAGTGTTATGTAAATGTATTCATGCATTTACTGGAAAGGTTAATCCACCAATTTAATCTAATTATGATTTTTCTGATAAACAATTACAATTATGATTTAAATAGAATTTAAAAAAATCCAGTTTATTTAAATCAATAATAATGATGATTTATTCTTATTTCTACTACTACTAATAATAAATAAAATATCAAAAGACATTTTTCTAATGTAATATTTCACTGTAACATAGTTTACAGTACAGCCTGGCAAAACCAAACATGACATGGATGAACAAAAGCAATGAGGACACAATGAATAAAACATGATGGTTTCGCTCAACTGACAACAGCATTATTATTATAAATATTAATACTACTACTATTAAATATTCAATGAAACAAGAAAATATTAATATTTAGATACTAGGGCTGGGTAAAAAATATCGATTGTCCGATTTTAATCGATCTTCAGTTTAACGCAACGATATCAATTTCGGGAAATCCCCGAATCGATTCTTAATGCACGTGCTACACGTAAGAGGATATGAATATTCACCTCTCGTCCTGAAGGTGTCACCATCTTTCGAATTGCTCCACTAAAAAAGTTGTTTAAAATAAACAACCATTAATGTAGATGTGTATTTCAGTAATAAACTTAAGTAGGAGAGTTTCAGTTACCAGCATTTATATCAAAATATGGATCCCATGTCTGCAAAACTAACATTTTAAATGAAATATTGATAGCTAATCGATATCGAATCGAATCGAAATCGAATCGAAACCATAAAAATAAGAATCGAATCGAATCGCCGAATTGGTCGCAATACTCAGCCCTATTAGATACGTATAGCTTAGGAGCAGTGGACATTTAATTTTAGAGCATTTTAGTATCCATATGTTTATACAGTATCTGCAATGTTTATTTATAGGAGTACACTCATATATCCATGGCCTCAAAGATGACAGACATGGACTTTGATTTCATGGTGTCATATGATTTAAACCACTTCTATTAATAGCACTCGTTGATTTTTGCATAGTCTCACAGTCTGATGTTTGTTTTTGATGGTTTGTATATGAATGTCTTCTGAGTGTCTCTCTCTTTTGCTGGATCTTCTGTAGTTCCTTCACAGCCGGTTAGTGAACTGTCAGCCAATCAGACTGGCTCTGTTGTGCTGTTGTCTTGGAAAGCTACCGAGATGAAACACCAGAGAGGCTTCATACGCGGATACACCGTCTACCTGGCAAATGCTGCACATCTGGAGCTCATTGGTAGGCACTCTCACACATAACAGAACTATATATTAAAACATTCATAAAACATTTTTTGAAAAAAAAATGTATCTATGTAAATTTGTATTGTTAAAATATTAAAAAAATTGTCTTGTTTGGTTGTGTTTCTAGCTAATATCTCTGATCCTGAAGTGCGGTCGTACAGGGTGAAGGGTTTGTCTCTGAGCTTGTATAAGTTTGTAGTGAAAGCCTACACTTCAGCTGGGGAGGACGCAGGGTCGACAGTGGCCATTAAAATGGAGATGGACAGTAAGACATTATAAAATTCCTTAATATTGTGCCATTGAGTGTCGCCTTTTTTGATGTGTAGATTTTTTGTTTTACAAAAAAATGGAACAACTTATTGATTTTGTCATTTACAGATTGCCTTGATATTGCAGATAACAAACTGGGTTATATACTTGTGTTTCTCTGTTCATCCAGCAGCCGACATGTTGTTTATTGGCATTCTTGTACCATTGGGAATCATGTTCTGCTGTCTCATCCTCATCAGCATCTGCTGCTACAAGAAGAGAGAGTGGTAGGACTTTATTAATGTGCTTTAATAGCATTTCCATCAAGTTAAATAATGTCAAAAACCCACTAAATCAATACAGTTCAACCTAAATGGCTCACAATATAAGCTGCAACAACATACTGTTTACCACTGATCAACACAGTATCATTAATGTACTAATATATAGATTTTTAAAGTTTGAATTTAATTAGGTCAATTTTAAATGGGTCAATTTAGTTTTTATCCATATTAGTTTTAGTAATTGTAGTACTCCAACATTAAAAAGAAAGTTTCCATTTTTCTATTTTGCTGCTACAAGAAGAGAGAGTGGTAGGACTTTATTTTGATCAAGTTAAATATTTTTTTTTAAATCCATTAAAACAACTCAACCTAAATGTCTCACAGTATAAACTACAACAACATACTATTCTTACCGATCAACCACAATATTAATATACTTATTGATTATTAAAATTAAAATTTTAATATTTAATACTTTTTTTTTTTTTCATTTTTAATATTTATTTGTTTTTTTTATATTTTTATTTACTATATTATTTATTTATCTGTTTTTGTTTTGGTAATTGTAGTACTCCAACATTAAAAAGAAAAATGTTTTCTTGGCAGCTAATTAAAAAAAATACTTTTTTTTGCTGCTAAAAGAATATAGAGTGGTAGGACTTATAAATATTGATTATTAAAATTTGAATTGTAATATTTGACTAAGGTTTTTTTATATTATTTTAACATTTAATTATTTTAAATGGGTCAGTTTAGTTTTTATATGTAATATATTGATAACTTGATTTGTAATATCTATATAATTTATATTTATTTTAAATTGGTCTTTTGTTTTAGTAATTTTAATACTACAACAGTTAAAATGAAACATGTTTCCTTAGCGGATAATTTAAAAAAGCTTACGTTTTTCTATATTGCTACCACAAGAGTTTTAGGACTTTTATTAATATGCTTTAATAGCATTTCCATCAAGTAAAGTATTTTTTATTTTTTATTTTTTTTATCCACTAAATCAAGTCAATTCCACCTAAATGGCTTATAGTATGTGTACAACTGACTGGTCCACATAAATCAGTGTTATATCTGTGTTATTTTATTTTAATTAAGCTAATTTTAATTATAATTTTTACTATATTTATTTTAGTTTTCATTAATTTTTATTTCAGTTTTAGTAATTTGAAAACTTTAAAATGAAAGAATTTAAAATTGAGTTTCTAATATTTTATTTTATTTACTGTTTATTTTATTTCAATAACATATTTAAAAATTATTTTTAAGTTTTAGTTAGCATACAACATATACAGTGTAATAATGCTAATATATATCAATTATTAATGTGTTGCCTTGGTTTTGTATTATTCATCTAATTCCAGGGTAAAGAAAGCTTTCTATCCTGAAATCCCTGGACCTAAAGTACCAGGAGACTGGTCCTCCCCACAGGTAAAACCTTTCTTGAGTAGTGTTTACTCAGACATTTACTCAAACTATTACAATTGCTAACAAATTGTTTGTGTTTAGGGTCCGCTGGATGTGAAGCCGCCGCCTCACAGTCTGGTCCACATTGTGGAGAGTCCAGAGTGGGATTTCACTAAGGAAGGCCTGTTCCCGGTTCCAGAGGAAGAGGAGGAGGCTGAAGACGACAACAACGAGGTCGACACTGACTCGGATGAACCGGCTCTCCTGAGATACTACAACCAGGTGGTTGGTGACGGCTCACACAGTAACCAAGTCTTAGACTCCTCCGGTTCCTCAACCGCATCGGTGGGCTCCACGCAGACTGAAATCACCTACGCAGGCATCCAGAGCCCCACCTCCTCGCAGGGGGCGTGCGGTGGCGGAGGGTACAGGCCTCAAATGCAGTCCGGCGCGGGGCCAGCCGAGCCCCAAAACGAATTTGAGGCCGACTTCCAAGACGATGGCTTGAATACAGGCTACAAACCCCAGTGTTCCTGGCAGCTGGATTCTCCAGAGGCGGAAAACTTTAGTGGTTCTCTTGGCAGCCCTACATCGGTCACATCATCCCAGTTCCTCATCCCAGAATCCTCAGAGGATAAACCACAGCCTTCAAACACCTGGTTCCACAATTTTCTCTCTGGAAAATCCTGAGAACGCACTACTTAAGCTTTCATTTTTCACATTTGTTTGTGCTGTTCACCTTTACGAGGATGTTTTTCGGTTCGTTGTAGGGTTACTGGAAGTCGCTCACATTTACGTAATCAACGTCACTACCGTTTCTCAAGGACTTGTGATACTGACCAGACAGGTGAAGTACTACTGAAGCGCTGAAGGTCACTCGGAGCAGTTTTGATGTTTTGTCTTAGAAACGTTGCTTCTATTCATATGACAGTGTTTGTGCCTCTTTCTTGCGGTGTTATTGGAGTGATCGTAGTAAGTACATCCGTACAGCATTATATTATGCGCAACATTTCACTTCTCTTATTTTCAGTCCTAATTTTACTGTTTGTAGCAGTCAAACATAAGAGGTCCTAAAGCTGATTGGCTCCAGCAGGTTTACTCACATTTCTCTGCCCGTAAAACGTCGATTTGCATTTCAAAACCAATACATTCAAGGCTGGTTCTCAAAGCTGCACTGCTTTCAGGCGTTTCAAAAAGTGTATGTACGACTTGAGTGTTGATGTCTGTGTAAGCAGACACGCACACGTTAAATAAGCTGACCGAACAAAAGGAAAATGGGAGAAACATGCATCTGTTTTTTGTCAAACCGTTTTCCTGATTAAGGAAAACAGCTGTTGAAGTGTTTTCATCATCTTACATTGTCAGCTTAATCTGTGTAAGATGCATGTAAACACACTTTTACTGTTTATCATGGGATGCAGCTAGATAGTTGTATGTATTTTTGATTAATTATTGTTGCTCAGTCAGCGTAACTTGTAAAAAAAAAAAAAAAGTACCTTCTCTGCTAGGGCTGCACGATTTTGGGAATGTTTTTTTTTAATATAATTCTTTTTTTTTTTCTTCCTCCTCCCTTTCTTTTCTCCTTCTAAAAAAATGGGATTGCTATTATATCTTTTTTTATCTCCCGGTTTCCTATGCTTATTTGACAGGCCGCACAATTTAGCCAAAAATGTGTAATTATATAGTATGACTAATAATATTTATATTTAATAATAATAATAATAATAGTAGTAATTGTTAGTACTGCTACTACCACTAGTGCTACTAAAAGTATTGAACGAAATAACATTTCTGTTGTAATATTTCACTGTAAAACAAATTAAGAAAATAGAATAGTTTACAGTACAGCTGTTACAATACTAATACTAGTCTATGTTTCTTCTTTTTCAAATAGTTTTTTAACGTTAAACCATCAAGATTTTATTTTAGTGGAAAACCCTTAAAGTTTCTCTTTTGCTGACAAGCAGCCTTTTCAATTTGATAATTAAGGCCCAAGCCTATTAGTATTATCCATTGCCCTTCTTATTATTATGCTTCTTCCGCTCTGGAAGTCTATGGCAGCCTATAGAACTTTTCGCGGGAAAGATATGAAATTTGGCAGACTGATAGAGGACAGTCTCAACATTAACCACTGCAAGTTTGGAGTCTCTAACTCAAATTCTCTAGCGCCACCACTTGTATCCATTGGCATTCTTATTTTTCTTCTTCCACTTAAGGCTATGGTAGCCCATAGAACTGTTTTCGGGAAAGATATGAAATTTGGCAGACTGATAGAGGACAGCCTCCACATTAACCACCGCAAGATTGGAGTCTGTAACTCAAATTCTCTAGTGCCACCACTTGTATCCGTTGGCGTACTTATTTTTATTCTTCTTCCGCTCTGGAAGTCTATGGCAGCCTATAGAACTGTTTGCGGGAAAGATATAAAATTTGGCATAATGATGGAGAACAGTCTCAACATTAACCATGGTAATTTTGGAGTCTCTAACTCAAATTCTCTAGCGCTACCACTTGTATGGCGTTCTTATTAAAAAAATAGATGCGAGTCTATATCTCTGCAACGGTTCGGCGCAGCGCCACCTACTAGTTGTACTACTACTACTATGAAAAATGGATGTTTCTGCTTCTAACTTCTGAATGGTTCGACCAAAAAAATCACAAAAGCATGCCAAGTTGAACCATACCCAGATTTTGTCAGCCATTCTCAAATTTTTCATAAAATGCTGTATTTTAAGAATGCATTAACTTATCTTTATGAAACTTGGTGTGTGTCTTTAGCATAGTTCGTCCGATTTTCACCTAAATCTATTCAGGTCATCTTCAGGGTGTGCTGACAAAATGTTACGGATTTTGTGTTGATAGACAAAACTGCTTTTGTGTAGCACCGCAACAAGTTTGAGGCATGATGCCAGATTATGTCTGAGGCTGTATCTCTGCAAAGCTTTGACGTATTGACACCAAACTTTGTGTGTGCTATTGTCCCCTCAAACAGAACACACCGCATCAGTTTGATAACAGCGCCACCTTTTGGTCAAAAGTGATAACCCATTAAATAATATTACTACAGGTTTTATATAGGATTTTTCAGTGATTTTGGCTAAAATCATCCTTAAATGTCTTTAATTACTTGCTTGGCTCCTCATTTTGTTGTGCTTAGCCCCTTAATTGCTGCTTGCAGCTATATTTTCTGTTTGTTTTTTATTTGATTAATCGTGCAGCCCTGTTCTCTACAACATTTTTCCAAAGAAAAATCTCTGCTATTGGTCTAATAATGCAGGTTATAGGATGTCAGACAAATTTTTCTAGTTTTTTTTTTGTTTTTGTTTTTTGCTTTCAAAAGGTCAGTAGTCATACATGTGAAGCACCTTTTAGTTTTATAATTGTGTCTTTCCTATTTCACACCTCAAATTGGACTCTCACATTATAATACCTCCCAGTATAAACTCAACTATCTAATCGTAGATGCTTCATTTCAGGATAATGATATGTCTTGTTCTGAGATTGTCATCATTTTAAAATGACCACAGTGCCTCACAAGCCTAGTTATTTTATTCTTCTTTTTTTCTATAGAACAGCACCTTCTTTCAGAGTAGTTTCCTTGTCATTATGGGCCCACATGGACCACAGGGTAAATTACTTTAATTATCTAGCATTACCGACATCAGAGGAACATGCTATTCCTTTAGATTCATTTAGACTTTATCAATCTAACATACAGATATATGAGAGCTATATATCTAATATTACTGTGAAGGCCTTTATTCTGAGCACTGTGCGTGTTGCTAGTCCTCCAAAACCTTGTGCAGCAGTCAGAAAAACAGATGCGTCACATCAGGATGACATGACGCTTGTCACTACAATGAGAATGAATGATGAGTCGACATGAAATCAAAAGCGACCCTATTTACTTTTTAAAGGCATGTTTCTGGCGCCGTTGTGACTTTTTGTTCTTAACAAGAAACTAAAAACTACATTGCAACTGGTTTTGCCAAATGAAATGCCCACTTTTTGCCATCCAATGAATGTCTGATGGATAAAATCAAACCCCTCCCTAAATTTTAATTCCTGTTCAATGTGTTGTTTCACTCTATAATGTCAGAGTGTGGAAGTAAAATGGGTCGCAGTGCGTTTCATGTTGACTTTGAAGAGCATCAGATAGCAGTCATTAAACTCCTAATGTGGTGTTTGATTGGAAGGGCATTAAGAGTAAAGAGATATGAGAGAGGTCAGCATCTACTGTTGCTTAAGCTTTAAACACTACTGTGAAAGATTTTATTTTCTTGGAATTATTTAGTTACTAATATGACATTTTTTGGGTGATTATGTAGATATCTTTTAAAGAAGCATACTAATGTTTATTTTTTTATTTGCTTGTATGAATGTAAAATACACAGATGTCAATGTGTATGCAATGTTTTTGTTTTTTAACTGTTGATAAATGCTTCGAAAGCCTTAGCTGTGGATTTTATAGGCAAGATGAGCATTATTAGGAGTAAAAATGGACAATGTAAGAATCTGATTTGATATAAGAATATGCATTATTATATGATATAGGTATTATTACTGTATTGTTACTATATGTCTGAGCAGGGCATTTTTCTAAATCAGATTTGAGAAGCTTCCGTATGCAATTAAGATGAGGTCAGTAGGATGTCACACTACATTTAAGATGCGTTAATGTAAATATCTTGTTGACACTGATGTAAATAAGCTTTTCTCTTGAGCATGAAGATCATCAGAGGGGAATATTGCACCCAAGTTATTCTTACAATAATATTATTGCATTTGTATGCATGACAGATTCCACATTCAGCGTTTGGAGGAGATGAGACTTATGAATGAGGAATGTGAAATATTTCCATATAGCACTATATGAGTGTGTGTAAACATGTGTAAGAAAAAAATCAAGATGTATCCAGGCATCTGAGCTCTATTACTCTATTGCTAATACACTAACAGAATATCAACCAGTCTGTATTATTATAGACAATAAATCCAGATAAAATAAACCCAGTGTGTTTTTCTGATTTAATTCTGCCTTGGGATATTGCATTGTGTACTTTTGCTTTTATAACAGCATTGTGAAATCTGTATCTGTATGTAAAATATAAAAATGCGGGAATATTTGCTTTGTCAGTAATTCCCTTGGTAGTGTTTTTCTGAACCTCTAAACTCCATTTTACCCTAATTCCAGGCAGAAATGGCCATGACCGTTATGTGCAGAGAAAGCTTTTGTTTTCTCCAGACAGGATGGCAGCAGTGCTCATAAAGGAACATCTAATGTAGGTCACTTGTCCTCATTTTTACCCCTATAAACCCACCACAACTTTTGTCTTCTCTTGTTATACTGGGTCTCTGTCCTAATGCTTTTGCAACATGTTCTCTCAATTCCCTCCTTACGCAATTTTCACATGTACATGTTTTTTGCTTCAAAAAATGTCTTGCTAGTTTTTGGTGGGTGATTCATATGAAGGGCTTTCACCTTTACTAATAAAACACATGCACAGTTTAATATTTTCTCAGGTGAAGGTAGTTTTAATTAAAGCTAAATTGATGCATTTTCGAACCACCAGCAATGATAGATAGATAGATAGATAGATAGATAGATAGATAGATAGATAGATAGATAGACAGATAGACAGATAGATGGCTTATTAAAATACAATTTTAATTAATATACATTAATAAGTCCTGTTTGGGTTCATAATTTAGATCGAAACCTCAAGGATTTAAGTAAGTATGAATAATTTTAAGAATAACTGACCTTTTTTTTTACCTTTTTGTGCAGTTCTGAAGAAAAAAAAAATTATATAAATTGTTTTTATACCAAAATATATGTATTTATCGATTTATCAAGCTTTTTCCTACCAGTGCAGCCAGTTATAGGTCTGGCTTCCGTTCTCATCTATGTCCAGCTATTTTTAACTGTACCAAACAGCTAGTTTTGCTGCTTGATATCGCAAATGAGTATGTTTTAATGTTCTATCTTAATTATTAGCACACTGGCTTGTAGTGCAAACAGTTTTACTGTTTACTGCACGTTGTTGTTCTTCTTATTTCCCTAGAGCGGCTATAATGAACCGGAAGCAGGGTTGCCAGGTTTTTACAACCAAACATGCCCAATTACTACTCCAAACTAGAATTTTGGTGGTGTTCTCCTGGTAAAATTTGCATTTCAGGACCTAAATATCACATTATTGGGGTCATTTCAGCCTGCTGCAACACTATTAAAGTAGCCCCATTCTGCGGGAAAAGCATGGATTTGGCAACACTGCAGGTAAATAGGGTAAAAAAAAAGTTATCACCTTACTTACCCAGTTGATTGATTACTTTGATAATTGCAAACATTTTTTGTATTACAAGTTTTCTAAAATGTTAGGTTTAAATATGCAAATGAGGCATTATTTAGTGATGTTTGCATACATTTCTAGTACAAAAATCTAAACATGGGATGAAGTCAGTTTCAAAATTGTTTAATATTTTTGACGTATTAGAGTCTAATGTTTTTACAGATGGAATTTTGGGTATCTCATTTCGTCACAACATAATTCAGAAAAAAACATAGACAGGAAACACTATAACCATTTTTGGTGAATAATTGTTGTATAAAATCAAGCAAATTATATATAAACAAATTCCTCTTTAAAAACCTTCAGGATATGGACAGAAATACAAATGTGTGTAAGTGCTACTGAAGTGGAGATTTATGGCTTAGTGTAGAAATTTTGAGAAAACAGCCTTTAAAAATATGCATTGTAATTGAAAACTATTGACACAAGTACATTGCTATAAAAGAAACACTTAAAGTCCCCCTGAAATCAAAATTAAAGTTTTTTGGCTTTTAATATGAATTAATTAGCCTTAAGATTATCTATAAGCTAGTGTGCTTCAAAACAATGACAAAATTCGCGTTTACAAGATATGAGCATTCAAAACTTACAGTCTCGTCACTTCCGCCAATATGAATCAACGATTTTGATGATATCACCGTGCACTTCAGTTTCTCATCAAACGTTCTGTCCAATCAAATGCTCTCTAGAGTCCGTAGTGTCCCGCCCCCTACACAGAGACGCAATACACGGAGCAGATCATATGTGCGATCGGCATGTATTAAACTACACAGCCTCAGCATGATTATGATCACTATTTTGTTTTAGCAAGAGTTTCATATTGAATCTGTGGGGTAATTTATTAGTCTGTGGCTGTCATAAGCTTACAAATGCAGCTTTACCGAGCTTAACGGCTCTGGCCCGAGCAGATATAAATGGAATGCTATTGGCTATTCAAAATAAGTGGGCGGGGCTGGGCGATATGTTTTTGTTTCAGTTAAAAGTACGTCACCACATAGAATAACGCTGCATGTTTCAAGGCACTTCAGTGGACCTTTAACTGTTTTTTGTATATTTTCTTTCAACTAGTCAGAAAAAAACCCTTTATTAAAACCAAAAAGTCCAATATCTCAGACTTGATAGGTGCATGGAAAAAACAGCGTTTTTGCCTGCAGTGTCTCCCCTTAAAAAAAAGTCAGAATCGCAAGCTTTGTTGATTTACATATGATTAAATTTTTTATAAAGCCTTATTTCACAATTTGACTGTTTAAAATTAATTTGGGGCACACGTTTATTATCGTCTTTGTTTATTTTATTTTGTCAAATAACGACAAACAGGATATAGCGACAACGAAGATATTTAGCAAAGATGTTGGACATTTAATTCAAAAAGTGCATCAAGTCTTCCGTGAATTCCATTCAGGGAATATTGGTTGGACCTTGTTGCTTAGCGCCTGGTTGTCAGGTTACTGTGACAACACCACGCCAAAACGAGACACTCCCCAAAACAAAATGAACCAGTTCCTTAGATTATCCTTACATTTATATGGACATTATTGACTTGACGTAAGCGATTAAACGTTCAGAATGTCAGACATTATCTGTCAGTGGCTGAATATAGAGCTCCGGCTGTCAAAAGTCATTGGTAAGTTGTGTAAGTTACGAAATAGCGTTCAGCATACGGTTTAACGCGCGTTATCCATTCATAAATGTGTGTATTATCAGCTAAACTAAAACTACAGCTATTTGCTGCGGTTTTATTCATCTTGTGAATGATATGTTTCTACCATAGAGCCGTATTCGTTTTCGAGGGATTTTTCAAACGGTTATCTGATAGGAGAGATCCTGCACAGATATGAGCTGCAGGACGATTTCCACCTGTTCTCCAAACAAAGGTATAGATGGATGAACATACATTATAGTGTATATATTATTATATGTAGGCTATCTCCTACACTCTAAGCTCAAATTATTTTAATGGAATTTTCCATATTTATTTTTGTTTACAGGTGCTTTATTTACCTGTATTTTGAATTCTACTGTTTTATCATTTTGATTTCGTATTGTATCTATGTGATAGATAACATTTTGCTCAAAACATTTATTATTATTATTATTATTATTATTATTATGTTGCAAACAGCTGAGTAGAATCTTTTTCTTTGATGAATAGAAAGTTCAGAAGAACAGCATTTATCTGAAATAGATTTTTTGTAACATTATAAATGTCTTTATCATCACTTTTGATCAATTTAAAGCATCCTTGATAAATAAAAATATAAATTTCCATAATGTATTTCCACAAAAAATATGTTTCAAAAGCTTTTATGTCAAATAAATGCTGATCTTGGGATCTTTCTATTCATCAAAGATTCCTTTTTTTTTTTTTTTACTTAACTGTTTTAAATATTGATAATAATAAAAATAAATATATTTTTTCTCAAATATAATAATGACAAAAGCACATAACAAAACTACTAAATTTAGAACAAAATTTAAGTGAAAATATATAAAAGCAAATTCAAAATATTAAAAAATACAATAATATGATATAAGCTGAAAAATGTATTAATTTTTTAATAATAATGCATAATGTTTCTTGAAAAGCAAATCAGCATATTAGAATGATTTCTGAAGGATCATGTGACACTGAAGACTGAGTAATGATGCTGAAAATTTAGCTTTGATCACAGAAATAAATTACATTTTAAAATGTATTCAAACAGAAGGCAGTTATTCTTAGTGTTTAAGAACTTTTGACTGGTAGTGTATGTCCTCATTTGTATTATTTCACAGCACGGCGAATGCAAAGCTGAATAACTTCACCCGCATTGAGCCCACCCTGCAGCTGCTGGGTGTGCCCTTTGACCTTGCCATGGCCAAAGCAGTGATGCAGGGCAGACAGGGGGCGGCCACACATCTGCTCTACCAGCTCTACATACTGCTGCAGAAGAAGAAGAAATCAGGCCTCACTGCCACAGCCATGGAAGTCATGCAGCCTGCAGCCACGGCCCGACTGCACCGCTTAGAGAACAGCATCTATACTGAGGTGATGCATTAGTACAAGGTCAAATAAATCTCCCATGCCCTGGTGGATATGGTAGTGTATTACACCATTTAAACTCTTAACTTTGTTTTATCAAGCTAACCTCTTCATTATTAGATTCATAGGTAGATTAGTTAGTTCATGTTTTGATTAGCTCTTTGTCTCACAGCGCTTGAAGACGGTGGTAAAGCGTGAGACGGATCTGAAGATGCAGAAGATCGCTAAACGCTACCATAAAAGAGGACAGGACATGTACAACCGCTCTGTCATGGCTGAACTCCTGAGGGAGGAGGACCGGCTCAAACGCCAAGAGGAGAGGAGGCTGAGGGATATTGAGAAGGTGTGACTTTCTACAGATAAACCATAGCTAACATTTCCCACCTTATTTTTCCAGGGTGTTAAAACATTACTTCTGTTACGCGGTCTGTGCTTTACTAGGCTTTGACTGGTGAATCAGCATGTGATAGTGTTGGCTGAGATTGATATTTTGATTTATTTTTTTTTGTCAGCACCGACAGGCACGAAGAAAACAGCATGAAATTATGATTCAGATTCAGTCGGCTGTAGTCCAGATCCCAAAACCGCCACACACTCGCACGTCAAGAACTTCTGAAAAACAGCTTCAGTTTCGCAAAAAGCAAGAGGCTGAGGTAAACAACACTTTTGCACTTTTGACATAGTTTTTATGACAATTATGCATATTTACCCTACTACATTCTCATTTTTGTATTACAGTACAGCACTGTTGTTATTAACTAAAATTATAACTTAAATTAAAAAAAAAAAATTCTCATTTTTAATTAAGTTAATTTAAAAAGTTAATTACTAAAGCTGACAAAAATAAATAAATCTAAACTGAAAATATAAAAAATAAGAGCAATAAAAATCTGAATTAATACTATAATAGTATATAATCTGAAAAAATGTATTAAAGTTAAAGATAAATATTGAAGAAATAATGATAAAAATGACAAAAGCAAAGAACAAAATGACAAAGTTTTAATTAGAATTACTAAAACTGAAAAATGAATAAATATAATTAACAAATAAAATAAAAGAGAAATATTAAAGAAATGAAAAAAATGACTAAAAGCTTTAAGTAGAAGAATTACTAAAACTGAAAAATTCATAAATATAATTTTTTCATCAAATAAAATAAAAATAATAATAAAAGCACATAACAAAACTACTAAATTTAGACCAAATTTAAATTAAACTGAAAATATACAAATAAAAGCAAACACAAATATGCATAAATAATATAATGGTATATAAACTGAAAAAATTTATTAGAGAAATATTAAAGAAATAATGATAAAAATTACAAAAGCAAGTAACAAAATGACTAAAACTTTTAAGTTAAAGAATTACTAAAACTGAAAAATTAATAAATATTAATGCATTTTTTATCAAATAAAAAAAATATATATATGTAATAATAAAAGCACATGCTAAATTCAGACCAAAATTAAAGTAAAAATGGAAAAATATAAACTAAGAGCAAATTCAAAATATTAATAAATACTATAATAGTATATAAACTGAAAAATTAATAATTAAAGCTAAATATAATTATTAATTTTTTTTTTTTTTTTACTATTTTGAATTGCTTATATATAAATAATAGTATATAAATAATACTAAAATAACTTACTTTGATGTATCAGTACATTAACATATATGTGACCCTGGACCACAAAACCAGTCATAAGGGTAATTTATTTTATTTTTTTAATAAATTTGTACATAACCTGAATAAAAAAGCTTTAAGGTTTGTTAAGATAGGACAATATGCGGCTGAGAAATCTGGAATCTGACTGCTGCAAAAAAAAACAAAATACTGAGAAAATCGCCTTTGAAGTTGTCCAAACGAAGTTCTTAGCAATGCTTATTACTAATCAAAAAATACGTTTTGATAAACTTATGGTAGGAAATGTATAAAAAATCTTCATGGAACATGATCTTTACTTAATATCCTAATGATTTTTGGCATTAACAAAAAATCAATAATTATGAGCCATACAATGTATTGTTACGACTGGTTTTGTGGTCCAGGTCACATATTACCTTTTCTTTTTCATTACGGTAATACGAATTACCATAAGGTCTTTTCATGTTTCTTTTTGATTTTGGAAAAATTACTCATTATCGGCTGGATTGTACTAACAATAAAAATCTAAAGGATTTGATTGTGTTCCGTGATCACTCTTTAAGATGCAATATGATTTTCAGTATGTTCATCTTGAGATAGCTCAGTTTGAGAAGAGCCAGAAGAGGATTTCTCCTGCTGCTGGTGGAGCCTTTCTTTACAGGTGTGTTTGCATAACACTGAAAATCTACAAAAATGCGCAAAAGCGAGCAACTCGCAGTTCTTTCACTGACCATCTAAGTCTCATTTCACACAAAACTAGCAAAAACTTTCTTTGATTATTTGAGACCTCGGTATGACAAACTGTACCTGGATTTACAGTGGTCGTGTGACCCAGCCAATGAGCACAGCTGACAAAGAACAGTGGAACAAGGAGTACATCGAGAACATCCGTCAGCGTCTGGAGGAAGACTCTACTGCCCGGGAACAGAGAGAGATGAGGAGACGTCGTGCACTGATGGAGCAACTACAAGCCCATGAAGCTCAGCAGGTGACCACAGGCTGGGTTTATTTGAGCTCCATAAAAACTACTGTATCATATTTAATAAACAAACCTTTAAGGCCTCTGATTTAGGAGCATGGTTAAAACTTTGCTTGAAAATCCTGTTGTACACAATCTATTGCATGCACCTGTCATCTGACTGATAGTTAATACTTTATTAGCATGTAAAGGGCCTTTAGTATAATTGGCTCACTTCAGGTCGTAGTACGTGTCTTTTTGAAAATTAGCTGATTTTTACAAAGTAAGTGGAAGAATCAATTTCACATTGTTAGTAATATTTCAAGATGACAACTTTCTGAACTAAAGCAACTTAAAATGTGAGCATCAAATATGCCAGTACCAGTCAAAAGTTTTTGAACAGTAAGATTTTTTTTTTAGAACATAGTCTCTTCTGCCAACCAAGCCTGCATATATTTAATCCAAGGTATAGCAAAACAGTAAAATCTTGAAATATTTTACTATTTAAAATAACTGTTTTCTATTTAAACATATATTAAAATTTAATTTATTCCTGCGGTCAAAGCTGAATTTTCAGCATTATTACTCCAGTCTTCAGTGTCACACGATTCTTTAGAAATAATTTTGATATGGTGATTTTTTAAATTATTATTATTATCATCAATATTTAAAACAGTTGAGTTCCTTTTTTTCAAGATTCTTTGATGAATAGAAAGATCCAAAGATAAGCATTTATCTGAAATAAAATGCTTTTGTAGCATCATACACTAAACTATTTAATGTTAGTTAGAAAAAAAGTCAGTATAATTTTTTTTTATTATAGAAATCAATACTTTTATTTAGCAAGCATTTTATGATTTAAATTGATCAAAAGTGAGGAAAAAATATTTCTATTTCAAATATAGCAAGTCAGAATATCAGAATGATTTCTGAAGGATCGTGTGACTGGAGTAATGATGTTAAAAATTCAGCTTTGAAATCACAGGAATAAATTGCAGTTTAAAATATATTCACATAGAAAACAGCTTTTTTAAATAGTAAAAATGTTTAAAAATTGTACTGTTTTTGCTGTACTTTGGATCAAATAAATACAGGCTTGGTGAGCAGAAGAGACGACTTTTCAAAAAACATTAAGAATTTTACAGTTCAAAAACGTTTAACTTAGTGTATGATCATCAGGCTTTTAAGGAACGTTTATTTGCTCATCTCTTAATCATCATTGTATTGCATTGTTTGTTTCGAAACTACAGAGGTTTGATCACAAAACAGCATTTAAATATGATCTGAAGACATTATTGGAGGATATAGAGTGACAACTAATATGTGACCCTGGACCACAAAACCAGTCATAAGGTTAAATTTTACAAAACTGAGATGTATACATCACATGAAAGCTCAATAAATAAGCTTTCTATTGATATATGGTTTGTTAGGATAGGACAATATTTGGCCGAGATACATCTATTTGAAAATCTGGAATCTGAGGGTGCAAAAAAATCAAAATACTGAGAAAATCACCTTTAAAGTTGTCCAAATTAAGTTCTTAACAATGCATATTACTAATCAAAAATTACATTTTGAGATATTTATAGTAGGAATTTTACAAAAAATCTTCATGGAACATGATCTTTACTTAATTTCCTAATGATTTTTGGCATAAAAGAAAAATCAATAATTTTGCCCCATACCATGTTTTTTTGGCTATTGCTACAAATATACCCCAGCGACTTAAGACTGGTTTTGTGGTCCAGGGTCACATATTTATATGCATTTTATGTACGCAGCAATAAAGATCTCATTGAATTTAATTACAGATTATCTTTAGTTTTACTTTTTAGCCATGTAAATATCAACTTCTGCACTAAATTGCATATTTTTGGCCTCCAATTTTTTTTTATAATTATTATATCATACTATATGAGCCATAAAAGCCTAACACCATGTCTACACCGGACGCGAGCAGTGCGGCGCAACGCTACAAAATACATTAGAACCTATTATGCTGTCTGCACTGGATGCGGCACGGCGCGACACGGCAAATCTCCGACAGTAATCTGCTGCTGCGTTCTATTTATGATGTGCTCACACAAAATTTAAATGATTTGCAACGGTTGCTTTGTCACGTCCAGTGTAGACAGACTTTAGCTGTTGTGTAGACACGGTGTAATGAATCAAAATGATACTCAAACAAAAACATATTTTTTAGTTTCTTCTCTAACTCTTCAATTTTATAAAATAGACTTTTCAGACTTTATAGGGTTAAACATCAGCTGTGTTCAAAATACAAAACATGCATAGTGCAATGGTTAAAACTATCCAAAATGTGTTTAGACTCGTCAGTAACACTTTATGTACTGTATGAATGTAAAAAAAAAAGTCAAACTTTTGACTGGTAGTGTTTGTCTTGATCTGATCTGATTTATGGATTGATATTCTTTCTGCAGGAGGTGTTACGAGAGGAACAAATGGTCAGTCGATTGATGCGTCAAACGCAGCAGGAGAAGAGGATTGCTGTGCAGCTGATGCAAATTAAACAGCAGAAAGAGGTACTGCGACAGAACCGCATCTTCCAGGAGAGACAGTACCAGGAAAGACGCCTTCGAGACTTCCAAGAGGCCTTGGACAGAGAAGCTGTGAGAGATCATACACACACAAATAAAGCAACCTATAGAGTATCAGAAAATGTTTTTGAGTGGTCCTGATTATCTCCTATCATTGCCATTGTCCAGGTTCTTGCCCAGCAGGAACGTCTTGAGCGCAGTGAAGAGATCAAGATGGAGCATGAGCTACACAAACAACTAGTTGCTGAGCGCACTCAGGCTCGCCATCGCAAACACTCTGACCTCTGCAGAGAAATTCTGGGACAGATTGTGGATCTGGCAACCAAAGCTGGAGAATACCGGCTCCTCACAGCCAAGTATTTATTTCCCTGATCACTCTACTAAACAGCAATTACTGATTTTAAACTACCCTTTTAGTGCATTTAGTGCATTTGTTTTATGTAGACACTACTGTTCAAATGTTGATTCAGTTAAAGTTTATTTAAAAACTAGTAGAGTACAGTAAAAACTGCAATATTGTGAAATAATATTACAGTTTCAAATGACTGTTTTCTATTTGAATGTATTTCAAAATGTAATTTATCCTTGTGTTGCAAAGCTGAATTTTCAGTATCATTACTTTAGTGTCACGTGATCCTTCAGAAATGCCTCTAATATGCTGATTTGGAAATATGGTAGGTAAAAAATGGTAAAAATGACCATCTGTTCTTCATTTTCACTCTTTCTTAGTCTGATACCAGTGAAGATGATGCAGGAGTGGATGGAGCTGTTTTTCAGTGGTAAGCCGCTGTATGAAATGGCCAGTGTGGATCCCACCCCTACTGACCCTACACCAGAACAGATCATTGAGCTGGAAAAGCTCCAAATACTCAACAGTCAAGACTACAAGGAGTATGTGGTAAGGACATATTAAGTTAATGTGGCTTTAACTTACTGATGCAAAGTGTTAGTGATGTTACATTTACCTTTGAATCTTGGGTCAAATAAACATTACGCTTCACATTGAAGCATATCTATGAACATTCTTTCAACAGAAAACCAAAGGATTGTTTCAGTTTCTGGTTTAATATGAGTGAACTTCAGTGCTGACTTTAAGTTAATATCCCCTGATAATATTTTCTTTTAAAATGTTTTATTTTTTAATGCGTTTTAGGGACCTAATCAAATAATAATAGTAATAATAACATAATGATAATAACAACAAAAATTTGCATTATTATTTTTGTTGCTATTATTATTATTTTAACTACTATTATTTAACTATTGTTTTAATCATAAAAATGAAGACAGAAACATATTACTCCTGTGAAACAAAATTGTACTGTAGAATAAAAAAAATAATATTTCATAATTATAACTTTATTTTACAGTACCTGTTACAATACTTATATTTAGGTCTTAAATTTTTAACTTGTCATGTTTTTAACATTTTGCATCCTCATTTTTATTTTAGGTGGAATATTGGTGAAATGCTGTGTACGCTTATTTAACCTGTTTTTATTTTTTTAATTTTTTTTTACATGTGTGTGTATATATATATATATATATTTTTTACATTTTTTTAAAAATCATTAGAGTGGTAAAAGACCTTTGTTCCACTTTAATTTGGAACACACACACACAAAAAATTGGCTTGAATTAAAAATGTATGTAAGAAACATAAAAAACCTACACATTTTAAGAAAAAAAATTTAAATTTTGACCAATGTAAGCTTTCTGGACCCAAAAATATTTTCAGTCTTCTGGTCATTTTGACCCACGATGGAAAGATTTGTTACAAAACGTGAGGGAAGGTTGAATCACAGCCTTTGATATGATCATTATTATGTTATTTTTTACAACCTATATAATTAATTAGTTATTACATTTTCATTAACTCTTTAACCCAGTTCCCTTCCCTCGCAAAGCCCTGTTTGGGAAATAATTTATATATATATATATCATAATTAATGAAAAAAGTTGAGGGATGATTAATTTACCAGTCTGTGCAACTATAATACATGTGTGTCTTTCTGTCCGTTCGCTTCAGGCCATGATAGGCGAGTGGGTTTGCAATGAAGAGGGCGAGAGTCAAGCCCCTCCAGTGAATGAAATTCTGGATCATGTGTTGAACCGTCTACAGAGCATGATAGTACCACCCAGCGTCAGTACTCCTACTCCTCTGTTTCCCCGTTTCACCATCAGAGCGTGCATGCTGGGAAAATCTTACTCGGGCAAAACCACCTGCCTCGCCAGGATCAGCAACGGTAGGAATTGGTGCTTCACCATATTGAATGAATATGCTTCGCCACATCAGAATATTAACTAACTTTCCTCACTTGCTGTTTGTTCATCTTTGGGATTCAGTTCTTGGCATCCATGTGCTCTCAGCCAACTCATTGATCCAGGATGCTCTATCAGCCTTTCAGCAGGAAAAACAGGCTGCGAGTGAAAGCCTTGAAGAGTCACAGGTCAGGAATATTTAAGGCTCAAGTTTTTGTAGTCGAAAATCAACAGGTCTGATAATGGTTTTCAGCAAAAACATTTATTAGAATAGTTTGTTGTGTGTGTGTGACTGTACTGTTGTCTGTTCAAACATTTTATTTACTTCATTAGTTATACTGTTTACTGTTATTACTGTTTTCCTGTTTGAACTGACCTTGTATTTGTCATGCTCAGAAGAGCTTGGATGGAAATGGTTCTCTTACAGAGCAGCCTCACAGAGAAGAAGAAAAATCTTCCCCTCTTGAATCAGGTGTGTGGGCATATTAGACAACTTGTTAAAGCTCTGACATCATTTTCATTATCATTCAATTTTTTTAAATTAAATTTGTATTTTTATTCATCAAGGATCAATTCAAGTGCTCAAAAGCGACTGTTAAGACTTTTAGAATGTTACAAAAGGTTCTATTTCAAATAAATTCAGACTATTCATTAGAGAATTCTGAAAAAACATGTTAACAAAAATATTAACAAAGCACAACTTCTCTCAAAATGTTTAATAATATTAAATGTTTCCTGAGCAGCAAATCAGCAAATTTGATTGATTTCTGAAGAATCGAGTAATGATTCTTTAAAAATGTAAAATTTGCGTCAAAGGCTTACATTTTATTTTAAAATATATTCAAGTAGAAAACTGATATTTAAAATTGTAACAGTATTTCACAATATTACTCTTTTAACTACATTTCTGATTAAATAAATGCAGCGAAAGACACTTCTTTTAATAACATTTTGAAATATTTGAAAGGTAGTGTATTTGTTTGATTATTGTTACATATGTTAGGATTCATATTCTCTGTTTATTAATTTAATGTTATGTACCCTATGGAAGACCAAATATTAAAATGGAACCCAATCAGTTAATAAATAAAAGACTCAGTGGTGTATTACATTTTTTTATTTAATTGTATTAATTTCTGTAATAATTGATTACACTTATTCTTACATTTGTTTACATTTGTAAGATAAACAAGGCAAATACAAATTAAGTTAAATAAAAATCATCAAAAGAAACATTAAAAAACCTACTTGCATTTTAAGAAAAAAAAATTGACCAATGTAAGCTTTCTGGACCCCAAAAACTACCATTTGTTTCTAACTGTATAATGTAATTTTCCCAATTTTTCTTATTTAACTGCATATTAGTGCTTTTTTTAAATGCCCAAAAATCCAACAAAGAGTGACATTGTTTAACATGATATATATTCTGACTCTTCTAATAGTGATCGACTCTTCTATTTGTCTCACATCAGGAGCTCAGCCACATGAGACATCTGGACTTCTCGAAAAAGAAGACAAAGAAAAAGTAAGGGCAATTGCAAAGCCACTCTCCACATGAACTCAGTTTTCCTCTCTGTATTTAGCAGCAGAAAGCTCTTCGATATGGTCCATGATGTACTATGATCTGTTTTGCAGTGGTCGTTGCAAGCACAGCGTGGTGCAGTGGTAGAGCAGGCTCTTAGGACAGGCAAAGCTGTCCCTGATCAACTACTGGTTGACATCATAGTGGATGCTATCAGGTAAAGAGCTTTGTCTACACACACCATACTGTCATTTTGTTGTCATATTGTTTTATTTTAAACTAATAAATTTTCTGACTATTTTTACTTTTTATACAAAAATCCTGCTTTGAGTGCACATTAGTGTTATTTTAGTAGTTACATTAATAAACTGTTGTAGTTTTTGTTAATATTCTGATTTTCACTCATTTTAGTTAAAGTATTTGTAATTCTGTTTTTGTATGTTTTACTAATTTTATTTTATTTGTCTATTTTTATTTTTTGTTTTAGCCGATTTAATTTTAGTTTTTTTTTTATTACTTGAAGTTAAAGTAAACTTAAAGGTTTAGTTCACTTGCAGAACAATAATTTACAGATAATGTACTCACCTCCTTGTCATTCGAGATGTCCATGTCTTTCTTCAGTTGTAAAGAAATATTTTTTTGATTAAAACTTTTCAGGATATATCTCCATATAATGGATATGTATGGTGCCTTCAAGTTTGAACTTCAGTAACTTTAAATGCAGCTTCAAAGGGCTCTAAATGATCCCAGCTGATATCTAGCAAAACGATTGGTTATTTTCAAAACAAAGTGACAATTTTTATACTTTTTAACCTCAACTTCAAAATCGCCCTACATCGCTGCAGAAGTACCAACCCAGTGTTTACAATGTGAACATACAAAGAAGATCAAACCTCCTTTACAAAAAAATTTAAAACATCATTGTAGGACGATTTTAATGTTGAAGACGAAAATGAGATGGGAATTTATCTACCGGATTACGCAGACTATGCATGTGCATCACAGAGAGAAGACAAGACGCGCATTTGAGGTTAAAGAGTATATAAATTGTCAATTTGTTTAGAAAATAACCAATCGTTTCGCTAGATAAGACCATTCTTCCTTGGCTGGGATCGTTTAGCCCTTTTACACCCTGAAACGTTTTCCTCAAAAAACATAATTTCTTTACGACTTGAACATCTTGGATGACAAGTGGGGGAGTACATTATCTGTTGTTTTGCTCTGGAAGTGAACTAATCTTATAAATGAGAAATCATGCCTCTGCAACTAGCTGAAATAAAATAAAAAATGTTTCTTTAGGAAAATCCCTGCTGACAACGGCTGGATTCTTGACGGGTTCCCAGTGGACATCAGTCAGGCTCAGATGCTGGAGAAAGCTCTGAATGGGACTGAATCTGCTAAAACTGAGACAAAAGCACAAAGCAACTTAGCCACCGACAAAAACACTCCTAAAGATTCACCTCCTCCATCTCCCGCACTAGACCTAGTGGTGCTGTTAGACATCTCAGATGAGCAGGTTCTGGAGCGAGCTGCCCTTCAGGCTGGTGAGTTAACACAAATTGCACTGCTAGATGTTAATCTCAGAGTTACGCTTACCAAAATGGCAGGTTTTGTCATTTTTTAGTATGTAGTAATATTAAAGCTGTGTGATCTTCACTTACTAATAGATGGGGAGAGCATAGAGCAGGAGAAAGACGGCAGTGATGTTCCAGATGAAAACAGGAGTATGACAGATGTGGACACGCAAGATCCAGCATCCTTGCCTGACGAAAAAAACCTGGGGAGGAAACAAGTACAGCACAGGTATGTGAACACATTTTCATTATGTCCGATATATGCCATATACACAGTTGCAGTTGGAAAGATGCAATTTTGATTTTGTAGTCCCCAAATGCACAAATGCGAATACACTTGTTTAGTTTAGTTACAATGAATGCATTCAAACTGCATTTGAAATCTCAGTAAAATTTGCAAAACATAAACAATATGATTTATGCACTAAATCTAGCAGAAACTCATGACAGAGGACTTCACTTTAGGACTACTGCCCAGCATTTTTGCCTGTCATTTCAGCTTTTCTCAACTCTTGGATGCTCTCGATTACTCTCAATGCTTTCTCCACTGTCAAACCTGCAGTTCCCTGTGAGAGCGTGTAGTTTGGCTCCAATAGAAATGAATTGAAAACATCCACTCTGCAACCATATGAATGCAGTAATACATTTGCAATACTCATAGAAAAAGATAATTAAAGTAACATCAAAAATCTGCTTTTGGAGTATAAGAAACATTATTCTCATGTGAAACGTTATATAGAAGTGTATTATTTAATAAACTAAACCATTTTTAAAAAACAAATGATGGCAAACTTTGGCTTTATCTAGGGGTACATCATAAAACATTGTTTTTATTTTCCCTTTAGAAAAAAACTACAAATATTTCTCTAATAAAAAAGCAGTTTCTGAGCCCTTTAACGTCCATTTAAAATCAAAATGGACTGTATTTACAATACTTAAACTTTATCAAAAAATAATTGTTTTATTGGTAACACTTTAGAAATGAGGTTCTTTAGTTAACTACAGTAATGGACATGGACTAAGAATGAAAAATACTTCTACAGCATTTATTAATCTTAATGTTAACTTCATCATTTCCTAAAGCAATGTGAAAATCACAAGTTGCGTTAAACATTAGTTAATGCATTTTACATAAAGAAGGTCACTTACAAATTGTCCAACATGACCCTCAAATTAAAAAGAGCAACAAACTGACTGTATTTACTATTGTTAATGGATGTTTCTAGAGTGATTTTCCATGATTCATCTGTGCATGTTACTTCACTGGAAGGAAATGACTTTTCTTTTTGACTGATGTCATTTTATGGTGGAAAAAATAGTCTTAACATTACATGACCCGGTCATTCCCAGTGAATAAAATTACGTTCCATTCTACTTTTTTCCCCTCCTTTTTGTTGAATGCTTTTCATTCAAAAATGTCATATAATGGAGGAGAAATATGTTGTGACATTCAGATTTTTTGGTGAAGTTTTTGTTTGTCATGGTTTCTTTAACAGAATTGGTGGTTTCCATGACACATGGCCAAAACTGGAGAAATGGTTTGGTGACCAGCAGAAAATTCTTGTGAAAGTCACCGCAGATGTAGACGAGGACACTCTCCTCAGTAATGTGAAGATGATTCTGATGGACACAATGGACTCAGTTGAAAAAGGTAGATTGACCTAAACCTGTAAAGCATGACCGGAAATACGTCAATTTTTTTTTAATGAAAGTTGAACATTTAAACAAAATATAAGAACAAGAAATTAAGATAAGGCTTTGCTGAGTAGAAAAAAACACCTCAATTTTATTCAAACTGGAAAAAAAACCTCCAATCGGGTTCAGTTGCTGATATTTATTTCTTCTCCACAATTTTCTGCAAGTAATTAGGCTTGCTACAGACTCTCTCAAATGTTTTAAAATCTCCCATAATTCATTTGATGCTTTTCAAGCACTTACTCTATATTTCCTTTTGTAAATGCATGTCTAGTAAATGCTGTTTGTCTTCCCCATAGGAGCAGCTCTGGATAACTCCAAGAAAATGTCTACATCCTCCTCTGCTGAACACACACGTCCGGAAAGTGCCTGCTCTGCTAAATCTAAAACAGCTACACCAAAATCTGCTGGACGGCGTTATGTGGAGGAACCTTTACCCAAGGCACATACACACTCACATAACACATCATTTCTCAGAAGACTGGCAGATTTTAATTAAACATGGAAAAATGATATTCAAAAAGTCTGTTTGATTTGGAATATCAGTTGGAAAACCATTACACTTATCTAGCTTGTTTAATTTGACTCAGATTGAGATGTGATCAGGCTTTTATGACCATAAACCTGTTTACAGCACCTGGGATTTCCATGCAGTCTGCTAACTTAGCTCCATTTAAGGGATGATATTATGAGTAAAACAATATCCTGAAAGAGATTGATGTGCTATGAAAATGTTCGCTACTGTAATGGCAAGTTCACTGCACTAAAACCCAACATTGTAACTTTCAGAACTCAAAACTTCCTCCGCATTTGGAGGATTTGTAGCAATTAAGATGAAAAAATAACATTTTCTGATATCAAACAGATATACACTACTGTTTAAATGTTTTGGGCTGGTAAGATTGAGTTTAAAAAGTCTCTTTTGCTCACCAAGGCTGCCTCTATTTGATCAAAAATCCAGTAAAAAACTGTAATATTGTGAAAAATTATTACATTCCAGAAAAACTGTTTTCTATTTAAATATATACATTAAAATGTAATTTATTCCAGTGATGCAAAGCTGAATTTTCAGCATCATTACTCCATGTCTTCAGTGTCACATCATCCGTCAGATATTATTCTAATATGCTGATTTGCTGCTCAAGAAACATTTCTTATTAATGTTCAATAGGTTTTGTCAGGAGTCTTATATATAATATAAGACTCCTTATAATTATAAAGTTCTAATTGGAACAGCATTTATTTAAAATAGAAATGTAATATACAACATCTAATATAGAGATTATACTGTATAGAGGGTTGTAAACAACTAATTGAAACGTGTTTTTTTTTTTGCACAAATTATTTTGATCACTGTTTTGCAGGAGATCCCAGAGTACCTTGTGCCGTACTGGGAGAACGTCTGTAATTCATACACGATTAATGTAAAAACAGTCATGCAGAACCTGCGCAGTGAACGTGAGCTCATCATTCACCACCTTTACAATATCCGGTAAGACAACAGCGCTGCTGTACTGTGACGTGAGGCTTGTATATTTGTGTAACTGTATACCATATATACCATATGTGTTTGTGTGCTTCAGGGAGAACTTCAGGCAGTACTTACAGAAGCCGGATCTGAAGCAGGAGTTTGTAAGTGTGTGGCAGCGTGACTATAACAGTGTTCCTGACAACATCAGAGAGGACGAGGAGACCAAAGGAGAACTCCATCAAAGACTGGATGTGAGACAAACTCCTACACCAAATTTTTTTTTTCTTCTTCAGTATTTTTGTCTTGTTTTTATCAGTAGAAATATTTAAACATTATAAAATCATGATACATTTACCTGAGAAAGGAAAATGGCAAGATATAAAGTCTTGTTTTCTGATAAATGTATGAAAACTAAATTACTTAGTGTTTAACAAATCTACCAATGAGGTACGAAAAATAAACTTGCTTTCCTTTTGAAATGTAAATTTTTTTTGGTAACACTTTACAATAAGGTGTCATTTGTTAAAGGGGTCATTGGATGCCCATTTTCCACAAGTTGATATGATTCTTTAGGGTCTTAATGAGAAGTCTATAACATATTTTGTTTAAAAAATTTCAAAAGTTGTGTAAAAAACACCTATTATGCTATTATGTTGCATGTTCCTTTAAATGCTAATGAGCTCTGCTCGCCCCACCCCTCTCTGCCATGGGATGATGAGCCGTAATGTTTACTTTAGCCGCATTTAGCCTCTTTTAGCGGCGAAACTTGCTAACAAGCACATTATTAAGAAAGGCCATTTGCAAAGATGCATACAAACCCTTATACTCACTTCTGCTGTGGGTAAAGCTGCATCACAAATGATTTGCACAAGCATAGAACATATGTAGATTGGGATTGGCACTGTATTATTATTAATATAAATTTAAAAAAAAAAAATTCATTAGACCCTCAGTTAAATGTATCTTTTTTTAAGAATGTTTATGATATGTATTTGTTTTTTAATTCTATTTATTTTATTTTTTTTTGCGGTGTAGAAAAACACAATTTACATATTTCACTTAAAGCAAAACTCCGTAAAGTTTGAGAGAAAGCCTTAAAATATATTTGCAGTATATTTATTTGCAATAAAGCAAAGAAAATGCAATTTAATTCATTCATTTTTTTTGTTTGTTTAATATTTTTCAAGTTTTAAAATTGTGTATGTATTTTTGTATCAAGACTTGATTTTTATTTATTGTTAAAAAACAAAACAAAAAAAAAACAGTAAATGCTTAAAGTTTTAGTGCAAAGGTTTTCAGTTTTCAGTTAATATTTGTTTGCTGCAGGTTTATTACAGATTAGCTGCAAATGAAGCAATTTCACACAAAAAATACCTCATACCTTTATACTTGTTTTCATAATATAATTAACATGTGTTTGTGTTTTTGTGCAGGACTTGCGTGAGCGTCTTTGGGACATCTGTGATAAGCGCAAGGAAGAGGCGGAGCAGGAAAGAGCAGGTGTCATTGATGATGGCTGGTTAGACGATCACACTGCTGTACTGATCAACCATTATTCGGCATTAATGCAGGTAACATCTCTCTCAGTCTCTCTAAAACATCACAAAACTATTAGGAATTAGTTCTAAATCTTCTGGAATGAAGTCTAATGGTTCTGTTTGTGTGTGTGTGTGTGTGTGTGTGTGTGTGTGTGTGTGTGTGTGTGTGTGTGTGTGTGTGTGTGTGCAGATAGAAGTGGGCCGCTTTCAAGACTCATTATGTCTGTTGAGAGATTATTACACAGCAATGTGTAAAACTGCATTTCCTGAATCTGCACGTGGCTTCACGCGCATCCCATTGATCGACATCACTGCAGATGAGCATGCTGAACAAGAGGCACCAAATATGTAAAAAGAAACATTACATCTTGTATCATGTTTTATCATTAAGCCACAGACATTACAGGACTATAGATCTTTCGCCACATTGTGTTGTATAGCATATAATATTTTTGCAGTGCAAATTCAGTTCAAATCTTGTTCTTATCTAAGTGCAGCTAAATAACAATATTACTAAATATGATTTGCCTTTTAAACAATCTTAGCAATAATGTCTACTATTTTACATACTATTTTACATAAATAGTAAGCAATATGCAGTGAATACTGTAATCAGATTCGAATGCTAGTGTACTGTTTATTCAATAGATATTGTTTTTTACTGTAAAGATGTTTAGAAAGACTCTTTAATCTGTTAAAATACAATGCATTTATGTTTCAGTCCTGCTCCTGCACCCTCAGAGAGACCCACAAAGATTCCTGAGGAAAAAGATTCTGAACTAGAGGACAAGAAAAAAACTAAATTGTATGTGTGCTTTCATTTTTGGTCTTTGGGTGTGTGTATATAAATGATAAGCATGTTTGTTGAATAATCGCATGTGTTTGTGCTGTCAGGTTTCCATTGGTTTCCTGCAGATCTCCCACTTCTGAGCTCCTCAGACAGGTTCTGCACCATCCTGATGAGAAACTACTGCAGGAGTTCTTCCAGACAGCACTCAGCGCCATCAGGAGCATGGTGTGTGTTTATATCAGTGTGTTAAAAATAGTTTTGCTGTTGAGCTTAAAAGTATTGGGCTCCGTTTTGCCAGTAGATAATAATTTGAAACACTGTGATTAAATCAGTTATCAGCAACTTAAACAATATGAGGTTGTGACCTGTCTGTAGACATCTGAGCTTATTTCACTCTAAACTCTATTAAAGTTTGTTATTTTTAAGTATTACCCTTGAAATCACAAAATATAATTCAACAAATTATATTAGCTGTTACTGAAACTAATTCTCTGCACTTAAGCTCATCATGTTCCAGTAGGAGGATGCAATCCTACAATATTTTTTATTAGAAATTTAAAACCAGTTGATAAATATACATATTTAGAAAGTTGGTCAAAATGTAGGTTAATAGATAGTCTATACTAAAAAAGTGGTTTAATGCAGTGAAATTGTTTTTGCAAGCTGTATAGTAGATGACAAGTTTAAAAAATGATCAGATTATCAGGTCTTGTACCGTTTACATACACCTTGCATAATCTGCAAGAAGTTAATTATTTAACAAAGGTAAGATGGATCATAGAAAATCATTTTTTTTTTTAATACTGACCTAAATAAAATATTTCACATTAAAGAAGTTTACATATAGTCCACAAGAGAAAATAATAATCAAATTTATAAAAATGACCTTGTTCAAGTTGATCCTTAATTCTTTTTTTCTTTTTTTTTTGGTGATAGTTGTTCATGAGTACCTTGTTTTTTAATCCTTCACATCCCACAAATTCTTTGGTTTTTCAGTATTTTTGTGTACATGAATTTACCCTGATCTTCAAATTTAAAAAAGTTTTCACCCCCCTCAGCTCTTAATACATAGTTTTCCTTCTGAAGCATCAGTGGGGTTTTTTAACCTTCTGTAATAGTTGCAAGAGTTGTCCTCAGTGTGAAAAGATGGATCTCAGAATCATACAGTCATTGTTGGAAAGGGTTCAAATACACAAACATGCTGAAAAACCAAGGACAAACAAGGGACTCATGAACAATATCACTAAACTAAAAAACCACAGCTGTGTATCATTCAGGTAACAACACAGTATTTTCATTTTTGTCCAACTATTATTTTTATCTTGTGGACTATATGTAAACATTTTATTTGAAATATCTTATTCAGGTCAGAACTAAAAAAAAAACAAAAAAAAAAACATGCATTTTGTACACATTTTGCAGATTCTTACCTTTTGACTTCAACTGTATATTAACACATACTCTCAATGTTAGAATTTCTATTATATTGGTTACAAAGTTACTTTGTATTTATTAAATAAATTAAACTACTGGTCAAAGGTGTGTAATAATTCATTTTTGAAAGAATGCTCACCAAGTCTGCTTTTATTTGATACAGTAAAACAGTAATATTATTACAATTTAAAAGAACTGTTTTCTATTTGAGTATATGTGACCCTGGACCACAAAACCAGTCATAAGTGTAAATTTGTCGAAATTGAGATTCTTACGCCATCTGAAAGTCGAGTAAATAAGCTTTTCATTGATATATGGTTTGTTAAAATAGGACAATGTTTGTCTGAGATACAACTATTTGAAAACCTGGAATCTGAGTGTGCAAAAAAAATCTAAATATTGAGAAAATCGCCTTAAAAGTTGTCCAAATGAAGTTCTTAGCAATGCATATTACTAATCAAAAATCAAGTTTTTATATATTAATGGTAGAAAATTTACAAAATATCTTCATGGAACATGATCTTTACTTAATATGCTAATGATTTTTGACATAAAAGAAAAATCGATCATTTTGACCCATACAATGTATTTTTGGCTATTGCTACAAATATACCTGTGCTACTTAAGACTGGTTTTGTGGTCCAGGGTCACATATTTCAAATAATTTTGTAGTTTATTCTTGTGATGCTAATCTGAATTTTTACCATTATTACTTCAGTCTTAATTATTCTTTAAAAAATTTATTGATTTATTGCTACATTGTTGTTTACAAGTAGATCCTATTTAAAGCTTCATTTGTAAAATTGATATGCTCACCTGACTGTGCATCTGTCTTTGTGTTTGCACATAACTGTGTGTCAGGTGTTGGCAGAGACGCAGCAGCGAGAAGAAGAGGAGGTTGATGAAGAACAGAAGCAGATGGAGGCACAGAGAGTGCAGACTTCAAACTCTGCAACAGACAATAGGAAACCTGGGAAAAAGAAAAGTGATGAAGAGCCACTGCTGCATCATCATATGAGTTTGAGTTTCATCTGTGTTTTGTTAATATTAGTGTGTGTTGTTTTAGGTGCTCTAACCCCTCCACAGGAGCCCAGTCCTCAGCCTGTGGTGGAGAGGAGTCCTGAGGAGCTCAAGAGGAAAGCAGAGAGGAAAAGAATCAAACAGGAGTTCGCAGCTGCACTGAAACGTGAAGGTACACCATGAACTACTGGGTGACTTAGTGATGCCTCAGTTTCAAGATGCTGTGTGTAGATGTGATATATAAACAGTAAGAATGTTTTATGTTTGTGTGCAGAACATGCAGTGAAGCTGCGTCTGGAGCTGATAAAGGCTCATGCGCTTAAAACAGTGAGCAGTTTGCAGCAGAGAGCAGAGCAGGCCCACAGGAACATGGAGGAGTGGCTGGGAACTCGCTTCCTGTCTGAGATGAACAGGTGAGAGAATGAATGGATAGGAAATAGCAGGTCAGGAGAGGATGAGAACACTATACTGCAGGGATGCCCCTAATAGTCGACTAACCATTAGTCAACCAGAAGAGGCATAGTCGACCAAAATTTTATTAGTCGCTTAGTCGCAGAAAAAATAAAACGCGCTTACTGCATGACAGATGTAGGCGCCGGTGCAGTCACTTGCTCTTAAAATACTCCGTAATTTTTGGTCATACGGGAAAAAAAAGTAATACATCGTTTGAATCTGTAAAGACTCTACATTTATTTGTGTGCACATAGAATTACAATGAAACATTTTGCTTTTGTAAAATAATGAAAGCAAACAGGATGCGCTTTCTGCCATCTCGGTCTCTGTGAACTTGAGTGAAACTTAGAAAGTCTGTGTATACTTTCCTTTTCAGACATAAAAAAAATATCTACAGAGAGTGTGATATCTACTTTCAAATGAATCAATTGTTGCAGACTTCATCTCTTAAGACAAAAACAAAGAAAGCCCTAGTTTGTTAATCATTAATTAAAATGCCGGTGCGCTTTGGCAAGTTTTTTTGCGTGTACTTGAGCGTTTATTAGGATATGTAGGCAACTAAAGGCTAATTATTATGTTTTATATGGTTTTGAAATAAACAAGTGACTAATAGTTGACTACTGCTTAAAATGAAAGACTAGTCGAGTTTTTTGTAATTTTCACGCAGGACCAATTTAAATAATGTTCTTATAAAAACGGAATCCCAGAAATATCCAGGTCATATTTCACTCCAAAATCACAAAATAAAACACACATTATATTTTGTAAAAATAAGTCGACTATTCAGATATTATATATTTTTTACTAAATTAATTTGAAGATAATTGTAATTAAAATAATATATAACTTAAATACTCAACTTATGTATTTATTTTAAAATAATAAATAAGTATTTATATACATTTTAAAATATATTTTATTTTTATTAAAAGTTTAAATATTGCACATATAAGTGACTGAATTATTTATAGACGTAGAAAAAAATAAACTGGGATATTTTCTTAACAGGTTTGATGACATTTACACAAAAGTCTCATCATACTATACACATTCATAAATCTATATGTGCATAATATGTTTGCGCATGTTTACCAGTATCGACCAGCTGACAGAATTGGTGCGGCAGCACATTGAGAATGGAGTTCAGATTCATCATGAGCTGGTGCTACAGAGCGCTGTTTTCTGTGTGGATGGAGACACACTTGTCTTGGCCAGTCCATCACCTGCTCCACGCCAATCCATGCTAGAGCAGCCCAAAAACAGCACTCTCACTGTCCAACAACTGCACATCCTCTGCGCTCAGCTGCACAGGACTGCACCTACTGGTCAGAATAAGCATTACTCAAACTAACAAAATTCAAACTAACATGCCAGAGATGGTTTGTCTTTTAAAAATGTGACATTTTATATTAAACATTTTTAATTTAAACACATTTTGTGTGCAAAGCTGTATTAACAGAATGAGAGTTAAACAGAACCCAACAGAAGTAAACTAAGTGCAACATGTTTCAGTCGAAGCTTGTATCTGTATTTTGTTGTTTGTGTATTGTGTGATGTGTTCAGGTCTGATGTGCAGTAATGATCTAACTGATGTTCTGCATGAGTTAAGCTCTCCTCACATGGGTAGCGATGTCCTACCTGAACCCTGGATGCATATCACTCCCTCACAGGTACAGCTTTCCTCTAACCTAAATTATAAACTTCTTTATGGTTTGTTGTGCATCTTTGGTTGCATTTCTACCTAATTTCCTTTCCCAACCAACCATTGCTTAATGAATCTGGTGACATTTATTCATTTTAAAAGTGCCATCATTGCTTTGGCTTGAGTATATAAAGGTGCAAGATTTCCCCACAGAAATTTTCACAGCATTTTTAAGTTTGTCACTCGAATTCACTGCTTGGTATGAAAGTGACTTCTGTGTGTTTATTCACTGCTACATACAGTCAATAGACCTTTTTTCCCCACTGGAAAATGCACTAATGTGACTGCACCTTTACACACAAGCCTGTTTGTACTTGCATGATAACGTGTGCTATTGTGTGTGTAGGTTAATGAGCTGGTGTGTGTATTAGCTCCGGACTCTGAGATGTTGGACTGGCGTCTATTCCTGCTCAGTGCGGCTCTGCCTTGGCCATTTCCCTCTCAGACTCAGCTGTTAAAAACCCTCCAGCGCTACAGAGCCGTCGACAAGACAGGAACTGGACTCATCACACAGGACCAATATGCACAGGTCTATTATAAGCATAGAGCATCACTGAAACATTAAAGGTGCCATAGAATGCATTGAGAGAATATTTTAAATTGTTCTCTGATATCTACATAGAAGGTATATGGCATGGGAAGGGCAAAAAATCTCCAGAAATGGTTTTACTGGTCCATTTACAACCCTAGAATTTGTCCCTAGAATGAAACAGTCTGTTTTTGCCTTATTTGGAAGCTTCATGAATATTAATGAGCTCTGCTCTGATTGGCTGTTTCACAGAGCTGCTCGTCTCAATAGCTCACACATGGATACAAATATATAATTAGGAGCTCTCGGCGCTTTTAATATGCGGTTTGTTGAATCTGCCGTTTTGAATCGTGGATATATTAGTCTGATTACTGTGATGCATGTGCTCTGTGTAATGTTATAATGCAGAGACACAAGTACTTACCACACAAGTTGAGCTGCTCGTCAGAGATTCTCAAGATCTGAAAATCATTCGCCATTATCAGCAGTTATTTCTCCATCATTCACCATCATCAGCGCACTCATCTCTCTGTTTATGTGGGAAGTGAAATCCTATGTATTGCAATGTAACAGGCTAGCCCTAGCATTAAGCTAACCGTGTCCCTTCAGTGGCTTGCCTTGTTTAACTGATGTACTGACGTTAGTGATGATTGGGTGATGCAAATGTTGGAGGCGTAATTATTAACGATCCCAGGGAAGTTTCGTAACAGTCGGTGTTATGTTGGAATTGACCTATTTTTCGGTGGTCTTTTGCAAACACTAGATTTATATAAGAAGGAGGAAACGATGGTGTTTGAGACTCATGGTATGTCATGTCCATGTACTGAACTGTTATTATTTAACTATGCCAACGTAAATTCAGTTTTCCATTCTATGGCACCTTTAAATTACACACAGACAGTTTGTAGTACAATCAACTGCATGCTTTTTCTACAGTCAAACTTAATGAGCTCATCTAAATAATCTTGCTACATTTATATGTGCCTATAAGTTTAATTTAGCATCAGTTTTCAACCCTGATCTGTTTTCTATGATCAGGTTGAATTGTGGTTTACCAGTGAAAGAGACCTTCCTGTTCCTGATGACCCATCTGAACCTCTGCCCTATGACAGACTAGCCAATCTTAAGAAGGTAATGCAGCAGGATAAATGGTTTTTAACTTTAAATGGGGTCATATCATTTTATCACAGATGTCTCCTGTACATCTTCTGTCCTTCAGTAACAGTCTCTGTACTAAGATGTATTTCGAAGTTACATAATTCCTCATAATTTGATCCTTTAAAGCTGTAAAACAAAAGTTAAGAATAGAGTCTGTTTATAAGAAACAATTCCATCATTAAGCTGTTTTGTAAATGGCTTGTAAACAGTGATTGCTGTGTTCATATTTCTTTCCTAAATCTGATGAGATTACCTTTTCACTGGAGAGAGCAATATTATGTATAAAGGACTTGTGTTTTAGCCGGAAATAACAAATTGTAGGTAGAAATGTCTTAATGACAAATTTGTTTCTTACAATCACACGTAGCTTTGTGAACTGATGAATTGGAGTGGTGTGGATTATTGTGGTGTTTTTATCAGCTGTTTGGACTTCGAACCACAAAATCATATTTTATTTAAACTGTTTTGCAAATAATTTTTTTTTACAATAAATTAATCTGTATATGAACATGCATGTGTTTGTTTTCCTTGTTTTTTTGTGTTTAGTTTTTCTTCAGTCTGTTTGCAAACTCACAATCATCTCCGCTGATGCTGGACTATCTGAGCATGCTGCTGTATTTCTGCTGCCATCCTGAACCGGCTCAGGGTTTCACCAGAGCACTCAGCCTCGTGATCGGACACACACTGCACTACAAACACACCGGCCCCCTCACACAGGTACACACACAGTATGAAATAGACTCTTCAACAGACTCTTCTGAGCTGAAGAGCTTAAATAGAACTAGAAGAGTCATATTTCACCCCCCCCCCCCCCCCCCAAAAAAAAGTTTTGACATTATTTTTAATTTAACTAAGCACATTAATCTTGATTAATTTACTTATTCATATTACTGTAATGGACATAAAAATAGATAACACTTAAACTGTGAAATATTTTCAATGTGTTTTCATGAGTTTCAATCTTGCTGTAGTCTGTGCCGTATATAGAGGGCGCTGGAGTTGAGGAGTGTGAGGCTGATGAAGAGGCGGAGAGAGGGGTGGAGTCTGATGAAGTGGGCGTGTCTGATGTGCTCAGAGTTCTGAGTCATGGAGATGATCATGTCTCCTCACATCTGAACCGCTTCCAGCCAAACCACAAGAGCAGAGATGAATTCAGAGAGGTAGACTAAACCAAACAATCCCATCAGCCCAACTTCACCCTACCAAAGAGTATAGAAGTATTTCTATACTCTTTGACCCTACTTCATTTGAACTAATTTAGTTCAGAAAAAAGAAGCATAGGAAGTACTACTTTTGAAACTGGCAAGATGGCAAAACTATGTTTTCAATATGTGTGTGTGTGTGTGTGTGTGTGTGTGTGTTAGTTAGTCACACATAACTGTCTCCTAAATGTAGGTCTATTTTTTAAATCTTTGTGTCCAGTATTTCACTTTTGGAACAGAGTCAGGTGTTTCTGTAGATATTGCCTAAAGGCTCTGTATTGAGCTGTATTTAATGTGGTGTTGTGTTTAGGAGCTGCTGAAGGTGTTTAAGGAGCTGGGCTTTAAGGATGAGGAGAAGATTCCTTTTTTCACACTATCCCAGCATCCCTTTCTACAGGACCTGATGGAAGGATCCACACAGTACCTGCTTCCTGTGAGTATAACAAATGAATATGTAATCTCCTACACACATACTACAACAGAGCTCAGTAGTGAGAAGATTTGGGAAATAAAGTTTAAATTAATATATAAAATACATTATTTACACTACCAGTCAAAAGTTTTTGGACAGTAAGATTTTTTTAATGTTTTTTATAGAAGTCCCTATATTTTTACTATTTTAAATAGCTGCTTTCTATTTGAATATATTTTAAAATTAGATTTATTCCTGTGATCATTACTCCAGACTATAGTGTCACATGATCCTTCAGAAATCATTTAAATATGCTGATTTGCTGTTCAAGAAATATTTAGTATTATTATTATAATTGTTATTATTATTATTATTATCACTATAACAGTTAAGTACATTTTTACAGGATTCTTTGATAGAAAGATTCAAAGATCAGCATTTCTCTGAAATAAAAAAACTTTTGTAACATTTTACACTATACCATTTAAAAGCTTGGAATTAGCTGTTTTCAATAATAATAATAATAATAATAATAATAATGTTTTTTAAGCAGCAAATCAGAATAATAGAATGATTTCTAAGGAATCATGTGACGAAATCAGAGGAAAAAGTACATTTTAAAATATGTTGAAATTTGACAGTCATTTTAAATACTTAAAATTTTACTGTTTTTGTTGTACTTTGATCATATAAATGCAGAATTAGCGAGCAGAAGAGAAAATAAAAATCTTTGGTATATATATTAATATATTTTAAATGCATTATATTATATTATATTACATATATTATTTAAGGATTCCAATCACTAAAAAGATTCATTGAATCACATCCATTTGAAACATTTTAAACAAGTTTTGTGGCTTTGATTCCATGTTCCATGAAAACTTCCTGTCAACATGAGATATAAAAAATTCTTGTCAAGTCTTTTTAAGTCTTTATTTCAATTTAATGTGTGAAATACAAATGAACGTTGTCATTTTCTTAATTATGATTACATTTCTTCTGTACAGGACATTCACAAAATGTTCCAGTCCCAACAAACTGAAGCTCATAGAAGCTTCTCAACATGATAAACAATCAAAACAACACACACCAACACCAGTAGACAAGGTACATGCTAATGGAATGATAAATGTAAGTTGTAACATGTTTGTCAAACAAGCTGTGTTTGGTATAGTAATAGTTTTATTTAATGTAATTTACATCTAAATTTATCACGAACACATGGAGAACGTAAACTGTAAACTAAAAGATGTCATTCTTAATGTATTTATTTTAGTGAAGATACACATTTGTGTATGCTTGTCTTATATTACAGTGATTCTGTCAAATCAGTTAATTTGGTCTTTTTGTGTTTCAAAGATGATTTGATGTGGATGATTGAACATGATCCCTTACAGCAAAAGCAAAACATTAAGAACAGTTTAAAATCAGCATAAAACATACACAAACAATTAAAAGTAAAAATAAAAAACAATATGAGTGAATGATTTGTGTTAAATGAGTATGTATATGAATATCTATGAATACACAAGTATGAATGAAAATGTAAAGAAAATACAATAAAGAATGAACTATAACTGTACATTTGGTCTTTATAAAACTAATAATATGAAAAAAAAATTAAGGTTTTTTGTGGGAAATTCAAGCATGCCACTACGTCGAGGGGTATACAAAATCACTTTTATAGCATTTAAATGTCTTTATTGTCAAAGTTCAGCATTGTTTTGTATTGATGTATGAAGTAGCAAGTGTTTCCAACTCATCTTATATACTTGAATCACACTATTTTAAATTCAAAACGTCAATTTTACCGAGAAAGGTGGCTAGTTTGTATCATTGTTTACAGTCTTAATTTCTGTCAAATGTAAATCAAATACCTATTCACAAACGTGTTTTTTTTTTTTTTTTGAGCAATAGAGATACTTATAATGACCTGATATTAAAGATATTCACAGATTTTTCACACTGCTCTACATATATTGACAATTCATGGTTTGTCTTCTTAAAGTGTTTCCTGAAAATAACATTGTTGAATCGTCCATCAAGTTTAAGGCAAATATCATTTATCCTTTGGAATCATATACAGACACAATAATGTTGTCTGATCTAATATAGCAGCAGAAAACTTCTGCCCTGTTAAAATTTTAATAAATACTTTATAGCGAAAACAATATTTTAAAAAGCGAAATAAGTGGGTTTTTGAACAAGTCATGTTGTTATGTTTCCGCTCCTCTGTGATCAGATAATTTTAAACCGGTAAAATTCTAAAAAGTTTTTAGTTCAAGGATCCAGTAAGCGATATGAGTTAAAACAATTGGTTCAAAGCAGCACAAATACAGAGAATACACATTTGATTAAATCAGGGATAGTAGAGAAAATAGTGCCTCAAGTCCAGATTTCTGTAAATTATTAATTTCATTGTGTATGTGGCTTAAAGCATGGCCTCTGATATTGTTTCGAAGCAGCCCATGCCATTTCACCTTGTATTGTGTGAAATACAGACTGATTGGCCAAAGAAGCCAGTGTGCGAGGGTTCAGTGATTCTGAATGGATCCATATGCTGCTTAGTGGTCTTTTGGCGACTCACTGTGGTCCTGTGATAGACGGGTATATAGTATATTGTTGAAAGGTCTGATTCATTATAGTGAATCAGTATGTTTGGTGCTTCACATAAATGTAATAATGTAAATTAAGATGCTTTTGTTGTATTTAGTAAAAGATGGATGAATGAATGACATACAGTGTGTATGATGTATTATATAATATGACCAAGAAATTATGTAAAGTGATTTATTCTAGTGAATTTTTTATTCTAGATTTATTCTTTTGGAAGGTTCACGTAAAGGAAAAGATAAATAATTCACTTAATTCAAAATACTATATCAACCCAATTCATGTAAATTCGTAAATTTTTGATGTGTTAAGTAAATGGCTGAATGGATAGAAGGAAATATATGATAGATTGGACTCTCGCATATGTAGTGTTGGAAATTGTAAATTATTCTATTGAATTAGGTGGTTCACATAATGGAACATATTAAAAAATGATTCATACATTTGACTCCCCTTATGTCTAGAGTCATCCAATATCATCCAATAATTCTAATTGTTAAATATTCCTGCATATGGAACAATTTATATTTTTCCCAACAAGAGGAATGTAGCATCAGTCCACTGCACTGTCCACTCATTATTCATGTACAATCTTACTGATTGCAGATTTTGATTTATGTACTGACTTATGAATTTTCTTCCATGTCCACGTCATTATCTCCTAAATTCAAAGATTTATATTCAGAGAGTAAATTCAAGATGTCAGATCTCTCCATTTTCTTGGCCTGTGTAATGATACTTTCCAGAATGGGCTGCATGGAAAAGGCATATTCCATAATGCTCCTTTTGCTTTTTCCAATTGGGTACTCGTATCCGCCAGTGTGCACACCAATAAGACAACAGTCTTCATCAAAAACTGGAGAGCCAGAAGATCCATGAAAGAAGCAAGAGTCATAAGTGATCTGATTTTTATAAATATCCCATTGGTCCACGAAAGACTGATGTGTCATCACATGAATGAAGTCAGAATTTTCAGATTTGTGTTTATCTTCTGCTTTTTCTAGATTCTCTTTCCCAATGAGGAAGCAGGGGTCCATTCTCTTAATCCCACCCTCTGGATGTCCCACAATGCAGATCCCGCCACTGTTAGGAAGGGGGCCGGGCTTGTAAAACTGAAGCAAGTCAGGACGGCCTGTAATTTCATCATCTTCTTGAACATCATCCAGTTCAAGAAGAGCAAAGTCAAGACGGCATTTATTGCCATCTGTTATGAAACTGTAAGCTGCAATCTGTTTCTTGACCGGCACATGATTCACATTTGAGCACGGATGTTCAAAATCAAATGCAGCTTCTAAATGCGTTGTAAGAGAAAGCTTATCAGAAGACTCAAGATATTTTGTAATAACATGTGCGTTAGTTAGAACGAATCGCCCAAAGAGTAAAAAGCCGGTTCCTCTGGGGAATCGCTCCACTTGAATCTGACACACAGAGACAGAGAGTCCCATGAGCTGCTTTATTTTATACACCTCAGAGAAACTCTGAACGCTTTTATCATATTCAGCTCTGAGGAACTTTTGGACCTTAGAGTTGTCTTTCAGTTCCTCACGTTCCTTTAACTTGTTCACTAAACCCTTGTACTGATTACGCAGAATTTTCAGAATCTCTTCAGAGTCTGGAATTAATTCATAAGAATGAGTTGAAGTAGTTGTGGATTTCATTGTGTTTCTCTTTTGTGTTTCTTCTTGTTCAGTGTTGATGGGATGCTGGTTAGGATCTTCTTTCAAATCAGCAGCTGAAGCTTCATTCATTTCAGTGCACTCATCACTCAAATCCTCTTGGCTATCTGGTTCTTTTTTGTCACTGGTAACAATGATTTTAAAATGCTTTCCATTGTGATGCTCTACAGTGTGTGACATTCTATAGTTTGTCTTGCTCTGCAAGTTGTAGAGTTCACACTGTTTCTCGAATATGACACTGGAGAATCGTCCGTCACGCCGCAGAGCAGCCTTAAATTTCTCTTTTTTGAACGCATACACACAAACATCATCAACCTCCATTCTCAGCTTATTGTTTTTCATCAAGCATTTCACTTTCTCACCTCCTGTTGTTTTGATGTTAAAGGTTACTAAGTTTTCTGATTGACCAGAGAATGAATGCCTTCCAGTTGTTTTTTTCTTTGAAGAAACTTGTTTCCCATTTTTGATGAAGCTTATATCTAAGACCTCATCTTTTTCAATTAGACAGCAGGGGAAATCAATATTCACAGCAGCTCCTTTGGATCTCTGGATCACTATTTCTTTCTCCTTGTTTTCTTCTTCAATCTTTATGAAAGTCTTGTTTGTTTTAAGAGCATCAAGCACAGTCTTGGATGAATCACACTCCACGCCATGGTTTTTTGATTTGTAACAGAAACTAAAATAGTGGCTTTCCCCTTTAGCACTCTGTTAAACAGAAGAACAATAATTAACAAAAGCATTATTTATTGCATATTTGCATTAAAAAGATTTAATTACCAATAGAACAAAGCTAAATGTTATGCTACAACTAATGAATGCATTCAAAGATGTCACTATGTTCCTGCTAGTATATGACATATGGTATGATTTTTGCTAATAATCCCACATATAAAAAAAAAAATCATTTGCCAGGCCACTGGAATTTCTCTCAGTGCTCCCAATCTCGGTCATTTGCCTGTGCAATATATCCACCTTTTTCTTCCAGTAGGAGCGGGGACATTTTTTGGGTCTGGCTTCCAATCTCATCCATGCCCAGCTATTTTTAGCTGTACAAAACAGCTCATTTTGCTGCTTGATATTAAAAATTGGTGTGTTTTACCATATTATTTTAATGTACAATCTTAATTATGAACACAGTGTGTAGTGCAAACAGTTTTACTTCTTATTGTCTTCTCGTTATTTCCCTATAGTGGATAATGAACCATAAGTCTCATCCAATGCAGCTTAAGTCTGCATTGAAGAAAAAGGTGGATAGCCTACTCTCAAAATATAAAAACTTTAATCTTATAATTTCTGCAACTTAATTCTTGTAATTTTGACTTTGTTCTCAAAATATTTTGACTTTATTTTTGGAATTATGACTATTTTCAAAATTTTCTCAGAATTTTGACTGAATCTTAAAATATTTTGACTTTTTTCTCAAAATAGTTCGACTTTATTCTAGTCTAATGTGTAACTCATTGTGGATTTGCTCTTAACAGTACGCTGAAAAACAGGCAACTAAAGCACAGAGAATTTACAACATTCTGTTACAACCTGTTCCCATTATAATGTTTTGTATATGACAGACTGGCGTAGCACATCTTGCACTTAACTATATTTTATGAACAAAGTAATTCAAGGCATCACTGTGATTTTACTTAATTTCGCCTGGACAGCATGCTGTCTTAAGATAACAAATCAGACCTCAGATACCACCCAAAATCAGAAAAAAAGAGAAATTATTTATTTTAAAAATTCAGGGCGATGGTCATTTTCATGACTGATTGTCACTGTCAAGTCCAATTCATAGAGTACTTGTGCCCATTCCTAATCAAAACGGAGTGTTTCAAAGAGAGTGTCAAAAACATGATAGAAAATAGCCTATTCTATGTTGTTTTTGTTATTATAACATTAGAAGTACACATCAGAGAACATAAAATAAATTCATTCATGACCCCTTAGAATGGTTTATAATTCAATGTAAAGTAATTTACCTGCTGAGGATCATATTTTGATGAGGATGCTTTCTCCAATGAATCATCCATCTTTTCCTGTGGGAATGTCAGCAGTAATCTTATAAGTACAATTCTTTCATTGTTTACCTTTATGTTGTGTTTGTTGCAAGATTGTTAAGAGATTACTATAATGTCCTGACTATCTGTTGCCTGTTTGGTAAACTGTGGCTGTCAAGCTCCTTATACAAAAATATAAATAAATAAAAAAATTCAGGCTTCATGGCAAAGGTTTCAATGTGTGCCATCATGAATTAAACTATAGATCTACTGTAGAGAAGAGGGCAAAATGCTAAGGGACATCAGTCCCTTATCTAAGTCTATTGTATAATTTGAGAAGGCATAGAATATAGTAGTACACACACATCATATCAACTACTTTATTGTGCCTTTTTGTAATTTTTGAAGTTTGACAGCCTCAGTTCTTGTTCACTTTTAATTTATGGAAAAGAACAGCTCCATCATCTTTTGTGACAGAAAATGACAGAAAAGTGTAAATAATAAGGGAATTTTCAACAAGGAGAGAAAGGTCATTTGTGGGAAAAATTGCTTTCTATCTTTGTCCTCTTATTATAATAGAATTGTATTCCATTTAAAAATAAATTAATCTGTGTGGATAGCAAAAGTAATATTACACTGATTATAATTAATAATGTTTTATTTGTAAATGCAGACTTTTAAAGAAAATTGAAATGGAAATCACTTTTTAAGCTATAATTTATGTAATTAAAAAAATGCTAATATATGTACAGTTATTCCGCTTTTTCTCCTTTAATCATTGCTCAGTGTTATTAAAGATAGGCAAAATAGATTTGGGAGGTCATGCTGCAGCAATGTAATGGAAGGTCAGATGTGTTAAATGTTTGACATCAGACTAGGACATTCAGACAACAGACATTCAAGTGAATACCACTGAAGAAAAAAGGGTTGTCATTCAATTGTGATTAATTATTAATATATGTGATCTACCTGCTTCAGAACTATTGAGGGTCTCTCTTCATCTTCTTTTTTGCACCAATTATCCATTGTTTCCTGAAAGATTGTCAACAGTGTTGTTAATACAGTTTTTTTCTCTCTGGGATGCTTGTAAAGACAACACAAGAACCTTGCATATGGCAAAATGTAATAAATTAAACATGTGGGTACTTATTTTCAATTATTTGTATATTTTAAATGAATTGTAATGCAAGTTTGTTCTGAGGTTTTCTTTAAGCTCATTTGTACTTTTCAGTTGTGCTTTGGCACATCTTAAAGTCAATGTAATGCAAAACAAATGATAATTAAAAATAAAGCTAGCAGCAAATAAGGGGCCAAGCACAACAGAGGAATGAGAAGCAAGCACAGCAGGGTTACAAATGCAACAATGTCATCATGCCATCAAATTTATTAATGTGGTAAATGAAAACAGTTTCACCTATCGACACGAAATCCATACATTTTTGCTGACATGATCTAAACATGATTTGGGTCGAATTTGGTGAAAATTGGTCAATTATGAGGACTTTGAATATGTTGGTTTTCAAAGTAGATCAAAATGGCGGACAGGGATTTCAGCTGATTATGGCATATTTGGTATCGATGTTCTCTACATATTCAAAGGAATCTAAAAAGACCAGTCACATGATGAGGCAAAACTGTTTATAGGCCATTAACATTTTTTTTTTATCCATTATTAATGGTTAATAGCTACATATTATGGTTCATCACGCTGTTGTCAAATTGATGTGGTGTGGTCAGTGCGAGGTGTCAGTGGCACATGCAAAGTTTGGTGTTAATATGTCAAAGCTTTGCAGAGATACAGCCTCAGATGCAGTTTGGCATCATTACAGCAAATTTGTTGATGTGTTAAACAATAACCGTTTCATATATTGACACAAAATCCATAACTTTTTGCTGACATTGTCTGAAGATTATCTGAGTCAAATTTTGTGAAAATCGGACTAATAGTCTAGGAGGACTTCGAAAAAGTAGGTTTTCAACATTAATCAAATGGTGGACAGGAAGTTTGGCCAATTATGGCATAATTGCACTGCACAATTGCACTGTCATGCTTATCTTGTCAGAAAAGATGGTTCTGTAATCAGTAGTAAATCTCCATCATGTGCGTGCTTTCGGATGAAGCAGCATTTACTTTACAGTCATAGTTAACTGACAAGCTATGCAAACCCTTGTTCATAATCACAGATGACATAAGAGATATAATCGACAATATTATTAAGTAGTTCTGCAATAATGAACATTGTTTGTGTAGCTTCTCAGTGAACTAAAGCTCTGGGTAGAAAATGCTGCTCCTTCTAAAGTAACTTGCAAATGCCACATTTAATAACATGTTTTTACTCCAAACTCACTTCATAATGTCAGTCAAGTGTTTGAAATAAATCCTTCTGTGAGATGATGTGGCATCTTACACAGAATAAAGCACACAACATATTTAATAGTATAGCCGTTTTTCCTGAATGCGGAAGTAAGTCTGACTCTTAACTGAAAGAATGCTTTGCATTTCCGGTCTGCATTGTTTCCAGTCAAATTAGCGTATATTCCGAGCTAATAATCTAATGGTAAACCTATTCAAATGTTTTTAAATAGCACATGACTCCATAGCACCATCACTTTGCAATGTCGCAATGACCGTCATTTGTCAGTGCCTCACTTTAATGAGTGTGTAGATGACACGAAGCTGCGGATGTTAACTACATTAAAAACAGATGGATGCTTTTTGAATGGGTTCCTTTGGAGACCGGATAAGAAAAGCATTCAATCTGACGTTAGAATTCGTAATGGCGGCGCTCATCGTTTACTCAGGAAAAAGGTCTATTCTAAGCAGTGATAAAGCCTGTGTCGATTAGCATTGCATTATTACATACTACATACTTACATACTAATAATTATAATAAGAACTCTTCTGTTTATTTAGCTATATGGATTTTCTGTATTTCTTCTGTGGGGCATATTTGGAGCTGCTGCACGAGAGGGCCCTCTGGTCTTTAGATAGAGATTTACTACTGATCATAGAACAGTGCTTCACTGACAAGATGTGCATAACTAATCACAGCTTTTGCCCAATCACGATTTCGATGTTATTGCGATTTACCGTGCAGCCCTAATTGGTATTGATCTTTTCTATCAAGACTTTTTTTTTTGCTAACAGGAAAACTAATCAAAAGCTATTAGCATTTATTGAAATTTCATTATAATTTAAAACTTATATAAAAACTTTGAGTACCTATAGGGCATGGTGCTGAAGATGCATACAGAGTTTCGTAATAACTAGGGCTGTCCTCGACTAAAGATTTTTCTGGTCGACTAGTATTCTTTCATTTGAAGTGATTAGTAAACTAATTGCATGTTTATATTAAAAAAAACTTTATAATTCATAATAATAAACCTTTAATTGCCTATAGCCTATCAGTGCTCAAGTGCACACATGAAGTTTGCCACACATAATAATTCACTGATAAGTGTTATCTAATTTTCTAGTTAATTTTCGCCTGCAGTGATGAAGTCGATGACACTGACCTATCATCTCCACATACACGTTTCATATCGATTACATGATTACATTATCTGAAAATGTTTGTTTTTCATTTGAATTGGTTGATGTAAAAGTAGACATTTTCTATAGATATATTTCATGTGTGCGAGTATTTTACAAAAGCACTACATTTTGTTGCTGCAAGTGCACAAAAATAAAAGTAAACGTTGCACAGATTCAAAAGATGTAGTACACTGACAGAGTATTTTTAAGGTTGTATCAGCGATTTCTAGCCTGAAACATAAAGTCCTGGGCCCTCATTTATCAACAGTGCGTAGAAAAGGTTCTATATTTTGTCCAACGAATGAAATTTAGAATGTGCCTAAGTACAAGAAAATCCGCATTTATCAAACGTGCGCACGCAGTTCTTACGCACATGAGTAAGCAATCATTGTTGATAAATACCACATGTGCGTAAGTACCATGCTCGTTCACATTCATGGTCATTAGCATTCGGAAACGCCTCCAATTAACCATATATGGTTGACAACACTTCCCTTTAAGAAATACGTGATTGTGTTTTTTTCCTCACTGCAATAATACTTAGAAGCCACTCTGTGCTCTCGCCAAGCAGATCAGCGCGATCTTGGAAAACGCGCTCTCTGCGGAGCGCATTGTTTGCCAAGTCTTCCAATAACGCAAGATAAGCCATTGCACTGAGACAAATATATTTCACATCTGTCTTTTATAGGGTTTCACACCAATTAAGCATCGTGTTTAAAACTAGACAAATTATAAATTGAGTGTTTTAAAGGAAACACAGGACGTATGTGGATTGCTTAAAGCTTAATGTGATCTTAAACGCTTTTTATGTGTAGTGTCGCTATTCTACCACTAGATTATCTGCGTAAGCATGCTCAGAGGTGTGCTTATATTTACACACATTTCTACGCATAAGTACAACTTGGTGAATCCCACACTTTGCGTGAAATTGTTCTTACGCACTCACTACGCACAAATCTGTCCGTACGCACCATTGATAAATGAGGGCCCTGAAGAGCCACAGTCCTGCAGAGTTAAGCTGCAACCCTAAAAAACACTTGAACCAGCTAATCAAGGTCTAACACCATGTCCTAACTACATGGAACGCAATGGCATGACACGCGATAAAAGATATCTTTTCTATAATAATCTTAATTTGTCCTAACTAGCTGCGACAGCGACATACTAATTTTCTTTTTTCTAAAATTATATTAGAATTTTTTTATTTTTTTTTAGAAACGGTTTCTTTTTTAACGACATCAGGGCTGAAACAACAACATACATAAGGTAAGATTTTACAAAACTATGATGTATACATTCTATGAAAGCTTTCTATTGATGTATGGTTTGTTAGGATAACACAATATTTGGTCGAGATACATCTATTTGAAAATCAGGAATATGAGGGTGCAAAAATATAAAAAATATTTAGAAAATCACCTTTAAAGTTGTCCAAATTAAGTTCTTAACACTGCATATTGCTAATCAAAATTTACATTTTGATATATTTACAGAAGGAATTTTACAAAAAATCTTCATGGAACATGATCTTTACTTAATTTCCTAATGATTTTTGGCATAAAAAAAAAATAAAATAATTTTGACCCATACAGCGACTTGAGACTGGTTTTGTGCTCCAGGGTCACATAATAATATTAACTCAGTAAAACCATGTCAACAACTGAAATCACAGTAAAATGAATGGCTAAAATCAAAATTTATCTCAGAATTAGATTTGGCCTTGTTTTCACACACTGGGTCACAAATTGAAATTTGTAAAAATTCTGTAAATATATTGTACATGGATCACATTCCAATGTAATAATATGATTTGTTTGTTAAGGTTAAGTCAGACACATAAGCATTCATTTATTACTTGAAACATTATATTTAATAGGGGGTAAAAAATGGTGGTAATTTCGAGCCCTGAATTGCTTTGCGTGGTCTTTCGCAGTGATATTTGCAGGTAATTTGCGGTAAAGTCGCGGTGATTGGATGAAATTGCAAGGCCGCAAATAAATCGCGGGGATTGACTGAATTTGCGTGAATTGGCGCGATCGCAACATCGCGAATTTCTGGAGGGACTGATTGAGGAATAACTGGAGTTTCCAGTTGAAATGAACACTAGATGCAGTAAAACTTTAATTCTTTTCCACACAAAGTATGACTTACACAGAGTAATTTTTGCATTTGTTAACACTATTGGTTAGGTTTAGGGTTGGGTTTGATGTAGGGGATACAGTGCCGATCCTGGACTGGGCCCTACGCAAAACTGTCAGCGGGTGGCAGGGGCGTCGCTAGGAATTCTGGGCCCTGTGCACTGAAATATTTGAATTCTAAACCGCTTCAATACATACCTCAAGCAGCATAATACAAGAACAATAGTATGTGCCTGTACCATAAAAATGTGCCAAGGTTGCGTATTAAACGTATGTTTTAGCACCACTCTCTTGACATTTCACTTTGAAACTGCCAAGAAACGTGCAGTATGGTACGTAATTAAGGTGTTGCAGAAATGTATGTAGAGGCACGTATTTCCAATAAGCCTGGTTTACATGTTAAAGGTATTTAACTTTTGACCCTCTATAAAAAAGATTATTGCATGTATCTTGCAGAAGAACAATGTTTTGTTTGCTTTTCAACTCTCCTCTTCTGAATGAATAAATGTGCTATTGAAGCACCAGTTTTGTGATCGAGTGACACTGGTAGGGAGACTTTGAGCTCCTGTGAGCTCTAATAGAACAGACTGTGTTTATGACTACTACTATATAGCGATTTTCAATCTGAAGTTGTGTATAATGCATAACAGTGACTTGTAAAATATGTATTTGAAGTAGGCTACTGACATATTGTATTTGAGCTAGAGCTACTGGGAAAGTTTAGGACTATTTTTGTTTGGCCATCGGGCTAGTTTTGTTACACAGACCTGGCAACCTTGAGTGGACAAATAGATAATGAAAGAAAGGAACAGACAGATTTCCTAAGCATGACATCTAAGCCAATAAGTGCCATGTCTGTGGGTGTCACAAGTCTGGTCTGTGTGATCTCTGTCTGTGTTTGAGGACTTTTAGTTTGTAGTCTTTGTCTCTCATTGTTGTTTGCTGAAAGCAGTGGTGGGTCCTCCAAGCTGGATATTAGTCTCTGAGAAGCCATGGAAACACGAGGGTCAGATGCTGCAGCCATCCTGTTAACGACAAACTTGGGCATGGCGGCCATCTTGGTCGGAGACTCAGGGACGGCGGCCATCTTGGTCGGAGACTCAGGGACGGCGGCCATCTTGGTCGGAGACTCAGGGACAGAGGTCATCTTGGCCGGGAACTCAGGGACGGAGGCCATCTTGAGTGCAGACTCTGGCGTGGCGGCCATCTTTGCAGCAGGCTCTGGAAGGGCAGACATCTTGTGAGCGGACTCGACCTCACCCACAGTAAACAGAGATTTGCAGTGAAACATGACAAAGTCTATATACTGTGCGAGAGTCCAGCTGGGGTCTTCATCAGGTAGGTTGGAACTGATTACGGGGTCGAGTCCGCTCCAAAAGCACTCCTTGACCATGGTCTCATCACATGATGCCAGGTGGCTATATGTGATGAACTCATCCACATAATGCTCAATGGAGCGACCATTTTGGAAAATGGAGCACAGCAAACTTACTGCTAGATCCATAGTTGGTCGGTTGTTCTGTAACGTTGCTGGATCAAACAAGGAGAATGAGGATCTAGATGCAGTAGTTTATTAGAAGTTCGTGATGAAACAACAAAATCCAGAGGATCAGGAACTCAGACACGGGAAAGAGACAACCATTACACATTTAACAACCGACAAACTACAGAGGAAACACAAGGACTATTTATACACAGAGCAGGGGCAATTAACTAATTGGTAACCATAGAAACTAACAAGGAGTGGGTGTGGTCAAATGAGTGTCCATGGTGACAAACAAGGGAGCAGAGTGGCAGGGAAGCAAACAACAATGAGAGACAAAGACTACAAACTAAAAGTCCTCAAACACAGACAGAGATCACACAGACCAGACTCGTGACAGTGGGGTCTTAGATCTAACATTGAAGGAAAGTTTTTTTCAAGCTTTCAGTACAGCAACACTAATCTCTGTGGTTTTCAAATGTGGTTATGTATGGGTGTAAATAACAACAGAATTTTCAACAAGAAAAGGGAAAGGTAATGTGTGGAAAAATTGGGTAATTACACAATTTTTGTTTTCTATTATTATAAACAGAATTGAATAAAAGTACAATAAATATTACAAAAGTATAATCAATATAAATATTCTCTGATTACAAAAGTTTGTTGTTAGACCTGAAAATGGCACACTGTGTGATTTATCTCTGATGTGATATTTTTATTGTATCCAGTTTATCTTCATATTAGAATAATTGTTTAATGCAAACCCTACACCTGGATGTAAATAACGGGATATTGTTAAATTAATCAGTGACTGGAAAAGCTCACTGTCTGTTGTGCTTTTTTACATTATAAAGACTGTAATAAAAACAAAAGTATGATGGAACCTATGGTGGAAAATCTATAACCCATGCAATTCAGTTCAATTTAGACAATCTATTATTTACAAATGATGTATGCTGAAGAAAGTGTTGTAAATAAATAAATAAATGTGATCTACCTGCTTCACGTCGTTTGAGGGTACATCTTCAACTTCTTTTTTACCCAAATGATCAATTTTTTCCTGAAAGATTGTCAACAAGTTTATAAATAGTTTGTTTATTCATTTATTAATTTATTTTGCTAAGTAGGATTTTCTATTGCAAATAAAAGCAGTACAGTGCGTGCATAATTAGGCAAGTTGATATTCTAATCATATTTTAGTGTCAAGCACATTTTACCAATTCCAAACCACATCAATCTTAATTACTAATATTAATTTTGTATTTAATCATTTATAAGTGATATATAATTGTCCATAAAAGGCAGAAAGTGAAAAACTAATATTGTGTGCATAATTATTTGGCAGGTTTTTTTTTTACAGATGAGCCAAAAAAGAGATTTAACACAGACTGAAATGTCAAAAATTATTACATACCGAGAAATATTCAAAATTAATGCAATACAAAAATTTAAAGTTGAGGCATGACCATTGGACAGCCAAATGCTCATCTTAGAATAATAGTTTTAATGCAAATGGGATATTATTTATTTAATTGGTGATTGTAAAGATTCATAATCTGTTTTGCTTTTCACATTATTCTCAATGTTGCTCAGGGAACAGGATACAGGTTTAATTAATTTGAAATACTTCTACTTAATGTTACTCTGTCAGATATGCAAAATAAATCTCTCTTATCTCTTGCTCTAGCTACTGTGTTTAGACCACCAGGACTGTATGCAGATTTCCTAAAAGAATTTGCAGATTTCCTTTTAAACCTATTGGTAAATTTTGATAATTGTCAGAGATTTTAACATTCATGTTGATAATACAAATGATGCGTTAGGACTTGAGTTTACTGACCTAATAAACACTTTTGGAGTCAAGCAAAATGTCACTGGGCCCACTCATCATTTTAATCATACACTAGATTTAATTATATCGCATGAAATTGATCATGGAATTGACCTCAAAGCAATGATGTTACTGACCATTTCCTTGTATCGTGCATGCTGTATTACTGATATTAAGTATAGCTCTGTGTTATTGTCTGGGCAGAACAATTGTTCCAGCCACCAATGACAGATTCACAAATAGCCTGCCTGATTTATCTCAACTGCTCTGTGTACCCATAAATTCACACAAAGTGACTAGTAACATGGGCACTATCTTCTCTAATACATTAGAAGCTGTTGCTCCATCAAGTTGAAAAAGGTTAGAGAAAAACAAGAACTGCAGTTTTGGAGATGTGACCCAGTCAGTCATCTTAGTCTTGCGTAGCCAGACATTCAGACTGACGGCAGAAGGTCTGGGAACTTCTGGAAATTCTGTATGAACTTACCAATCCGATGACGACTTCGAAACTCCAAGTGTTTACAGCTAAGTGTGCCTTATGCATTCAATGTTTAGACAACGTTCTGTGGGTGTGACATCTGAGGCTGAGACTACAGTCATCTAGCCATCACAATTTGGCCCTTGTCAAACTCACTTAAATCAAAGGCCCATTTGTCCTGTTTCTAGCACATCAACTTTGAGGACAAAATGTTCACTTGCTGCCTGATATATTACAGGTGCCATGATGAAGAGATAATCATATTCACTTCATCTGTTATCTGTCATAATGTTATGCATGATTGGTATACATACATACTGTACTGTACATATCAATATCAGCATCAGAGATTTAACATTAAGCACAAGTTGCTAGGGCGATAAACACTGGTAGAAGCAAAGCCATGATTATTGTATATAGAAGCCAAGGTTGGCGCAAACAAATCTAAAACTTACTTGGCTAGCCAGTTAAACCGGTACAGCCCCCTGAACAAGCTAATCAACATCTTTAGGATTGCTAGAAAGTTATATAGTTACTTTTTGTATCTTTTTTTTATTCATTCAAACGTGATGTGTTCAAGAGCAAAACTATTAATACGATTCCAAAAAAAAAAGTATTAATATTTTTTTAATGTACAAAAATAATTACAAAAAAGCTCTTTGCATTGCAAATAATTCTCTTCCCTTCATGCAGTTCCTACCTACACTTTTCATTACTTGATTTGATTGATAGTAATTACTTTTTTGTAATTAAAAAAAATAAGAGTTTTATTTACAATTTGTTTTAATTACAATATAATTATTATTAATCATTCACATCTCAATTATTTAGGTATTATTTTTAAAATGTTAGCAAATTTTGTTCTTCATATTTTCTGTAAAACAATCATATTTTTTTAATATAAAAAAAGGAACCTTACCTGAACATTGACATTACTAGCCGACGACTCCTCGGGTTCACTGTCTGCGGCAGTCTGCTTTTTCGGAAATAGTATACCACAAACATTACTATTAGAAATAGGCTATGCCTATCTCCAGTGCAGTGGCTACACAGAGAGGAAGACAGAGATAGTCACTCACCTGATTTGCTTTAGACATGTTTTGGCTGTTGGTTTAGCGTTTCTGTATAGAGGACAAAGGATAACTCAACAGAGAAAGAAAGGTCTTACTGTGATAATGTCACTTTGTTATTTTAACAATGTTAATTTAAGCTAGAAATGGTTCAAATGTAACGTTACTATTGTTCTTCTCGTAGGCGAACACTTCATTCTATTCCCAAGCATTTCTGTCAGCTCATTCTAAATAATAATTCTAAACAATAAAAACATTATCACTTTATGAGGATCCAGTAATTGTTACCTATTAAGAGAATCTGGGTGTGCGATGTGCAGGAAAGTGTCTCAGGGCTTTTTAACTAATCAGCTTCTATTTATAGCCTCGTCTCATTCAGTCACACCCAGTTACAGTAGGCTTAGGCTAAATAATATTTCCGCACCTGCTTTTCAGTCCACTCCCAGTAAAACGAATCGAAAGTGCTATTGTTAAGGTTAACGTGCAGGACTGACGAGACAAGAGACGACGATACAATAAACACTAATATTTAATATAATCTTCAGATGGATAAGCAGGAACAGGCAGGAACACGGATAAACTTCCTCACACGAAACACATTTAACATAAGCAAAGACCGACAGTAAACTGAACTCAAAGACAGGTTTATAAAGCTAACTAATAATTAAACACAGGTGAAACAGATCACGGTGACGAGGACTAAACCAAATGATAACAAAATGACAGGGGGAGACAATGGGAGAAACCAATAGAACAGACATGAACTGACAGAACTGTGACAGCTATTGTGCTAGTATAATATCTTATTACTGAGCTTTCAATAACTAGTTGACTGTATCGGAAATACAGTGACAATAAAAGCCATTAATTTATTTATAACTGTTTTTATTTTAATATTTGGTTTCATTTATTTATTTAATTTTTTATTTTCTTAAATCATGCTTACACATATTTAATAACTAGAGCCAGACTGATATTATTTTTGGGGGGCCGATACTGATATTAGGGATTAAAAAATAGTCAGATACCGATATTTTTGCCTCTGCGTCTCACTATGTGATGTTTCATTAACAAATTTCAAGAGGAGCTCGCGCAGATAATTAACACGGCCAATTCATCATCAGCAATCACTCCCTATCCAATCACTCTCCCTATCCAATTACTACAGTCCCTTTAAATAACCAAGCAGTCCTACCTTCAGCTATCTCTGATTCCAGCATTGGCACTCCCAATCGCCGCAACATGTCCGAGATTCACTCGTCCTCCGAGGATTATTCCTCAGATACAGACAAGCCCGCAGCTCATCCAGCCTCCATACAGGTCGCCGCTCAGGCCACCAGCGCTCCGCAGGATCCACCAATCGAGCCCGCGGCTGCATCACGGGGCCGCAGGCCCTCACGCACCGCCGCTGCTCGCACTCCGAGCAGTGTTGTTTTCATCAACGATGACGAAATCATTTCGTTGACGCCACTTTTTCATGACGATAACGAGACGATGACGAGATAAAAATGGCTCGTTGATGACTAAAACATGACGAGACGTGCGTGAGTTTTCGTTGATGAGACGGGTGGTCCGTCAGATGTTTAAAATGCATGACATTTCTGCTTATTGTGCATGCCAATCAAAACCTTAAACGTTTTGATGCCGCTATGGCAAGCCGTTTTAGCATTCCATCCTTGTTTGTCCTTTATGTTTTAAAACATTCCTTATTGCAATTATTGGTGAAAATAGTCGATCCGGAAGCTCACATTGTGTTGAACTAGATCTGCTATTTTCAGAACTTACAAGTGACACTACCCAACAGCAAAATACTTACCGACCTACATTAATTTGTTAAAAGACTTTTTTCCCCTTTTTAGACTAAAACTAGACTAAAACCTTTTTGGCTTTTGTCGACTAAAATTGGACTAAAGCTAATAAGCATTTTAGTCCATAAGACTAAGACTAAATCTAAGATGGTTGTCAAAAAAAAACAAAAAAAAAAACACTGCTCCGAGACGCCAGCTTACGCCGTCTCCACCATCTTCCAGACGTCGGGCATCTTTCCCCAGCGTCTTCTTACGCTTCAGCCTTCTCCTGCGCCCCATCCAAGGGAAAATGGACCGTAGCCGAGCTCTGCAAGGGCCTCAGGCAGAGCGCGCTCGGGCCGCAGAGCCCCCTACTCCACGTCAGGACGCAGCAGAAGGCCGTCACCGAGCTTGGGCCACGCCCCGGACACCGCAGTCTCCAGCCACGCCCATCCCGCTCGATCCTCGAAGCGGGAGCTCACTGCTCATGCTGTCAGAGAGCCGGCCATCGCCTCCACAAGCCGCCGCAGCAGCACGAGCTCGCCCACTCCAGCAGCCGATTCCCGTCCGCAACCCTTGCCCCTCCTTTCTCTCCCCTTCTCATGGCCCGCAGCACCGCCTTCCGCTCATAGCACGAGCATTCCCCCGCTCATGCCACAAGCACCGGCGCTCCCCATTCCCCCTCTCCTCCCTTCTGTTTCCTCCGCCCCAGGAGCCGTCCCCAGCGCAAGCATGCCTCTATCCTCGCAGGCTCCGACGCACGCCATTCCCCCTCTCTTTCCCCCCTTCTTTTCCGTCCCAGGAGACGGCCGCAGCTCAGGTTTACCGCCACTACCGGTCCCGGTAGCCACTTTCCCTCCTCCTCAGGCCCGTCCTCCCTTCTCATTGGCCTCAGCCACACCCCTTCCAGCCCTGCCAAACGCTTTAGCGCAGGAACCTCCCCCAGTTTCCAACTCCATCAGGACCCGGATACTAGCAGGTCTCACACATGGATTCCACCCCGGCGTCCTGAGCCTCCCCTCCCAAAACCTCATCTGCCCAAATCTCCACTACGCTCTCACCGAACCCAAAATAGTGGACGGCCTAATCAAAAAAGAAATAGACTCAAATTTCATGATAGGCCCCTTTCTTGTCCCTCCTTTTAGCTTCTATCGAGTCAGCCCCATCGGCGTCGCCACCAGAGAATTCTCAAGCAAAAAACGCCTCATAATTGATCTTTCATCTCCGCATAATTCCCCATTCCCTAGCATTAACAGCCTCATTCCGCTCGAAGAGTTTTCTCTTCACTACCACGACATCGACCAAGCCACTACCTTGATTAAAAAGGCAGGTCGCGGTGCTTGGTTGGCCAAAGTCGACATTACTTCCGCTTTCAAAGTTATGCCCATCCACCCAGATTTCTGGCACTTATTTGGCATTCGCTGGAAAAACGAATTCTATTTCGCCGTACGCCTCACATTCGGTTGCAAAAGCAGTCCAAAAATCTTCGACACGCTGTCGGAGGCAATTTGCTGGATCCTCTCCAACATTTACAATTTACTCTATCTGATCCATCTTTTAGACGATTTCTTAATCATCTCACCCCCAGATTCCGTCCCAGCCGCACACCTCTTGACAACCCAAAAGCTTTTCTCAGAGCTCGGGATTCCCCTCGCTCAAGACAAAACCGAGGGTCCTAGCACTTCCATCGAATTTTTGGGCATCAATTTAGATTCCCAAAAATTCCTGGCTTCCCTGCCCAAAGAAAAGATTGACAGAACAATTCTAGTAGCTTCCACTCTGCTAACTAATTGTAGTTGTACAAAACGCGAGCTGCTATCCATTCTGGGTCATCTAAATTTCGCGATGCGCATCATCCCACAAGGCCGCCCCTTCATCTCCCATCTCCTCACCCTCTCCTCCTCCGCCCACGCCCTCGAGGATCACATTTCCATAACTGATTCTTGCCGCAACGAGCTCAGCTTATGGATTTCCTTCCTTAAACAGTGGAACGGCTTATCGTTCTTTTACAGCAATTTGGTTTCTTCTCCAATCGATATCGAATTATATACCGAATCTGCCCCTTCCGTCGGCTTTGGAGGTTTTCTCCGGGGCCACTGATTCGCTTCTACCTGGCCCCCCGAGTTGGCAGATTTGCCCCAGCAGCTATCATCCTCAGCGCTGTTTGAACTCTACCCGTTAGTGGCCGCAGCTTCCCTATGGGGCAAAGAATGGTCCGCCACCAACATCGTCGTCCACTGCGACAACGAAGCTACCGTGCACTGCATTAACAAAGGCCGTTCCCACTCCCCCGCACTCATGCCTTTGCTCAGACGTTTGATTTGGATTTCAGCTTGTGACCAATTTATCATAACTGCAAAACACATCCCCGGGTCAAAGAATCAAATCGCTGACTCTCTCTCGTTTTGTTTTTCAGAAAATCAGATCGCTGGCTCCAGAAGCGGACCCGCTCCCAACCCCAGTCCCTCCTTATTCAGAACTGCTATTCCCATAACCCTCCCCCTAAGGCCTCTTCTCGAAGCATCCATCGACTCCATTCTCCAAGCAGTCTCCCCCAGGACTCTCCAATCCTACCTTACAGCGTGGAAATGCTTTAAAACTTTCCACACCGCCTACTGCTTACCTTTCCCCGATTTTTCCCTGCTCACTGTCACCTCATTTATCTCCCACCTCAATTCCCATAAAAACCTCCAAGCTATCTCCATCAAAGCATACCTTAGCGGTATTCAGTTTTTTCACAAACTGTTTCACGGCTCGCCTTCCCCTCATATAGCTAATTCCCAGACCTCCCTTCTCATCAAAGGCATCCAAAAAACCCAGCCCAACCACCCAGACCCCAGACAACCTATCACTTTAAATATTTTGACCAAATGCATCTCCTCCCTCCGCAAAGGCTACCATTCCATCCACACTGCCCGCACACTGGACGCCATGTTCATCCTGGCTTTTTTCGGCTTCCTCAGATGCTCTAAGCTCGCCATTACATCCAGTTTTAACCCAGCCATTCACCCCACCATCTCCGACCTAACCGTGCTAGACGGCGATACCATCTCTTACTTTATTAAACAAAGCAAGACAGACCAAATAAAGAAGGGCCATTTCATTTATATTTTTAACCTCCAAACTCCCCTCCAACCATTCGAAACCCTCCTAGCCTTCCTTTGCCACAGGAAATCCCAATCCTCCCTCCCCTCTGACCCCCTCTTTACTGATGATGCCAACCGCCCTGCCACACGCTTCTGGTTCCAAAAGCACCTGAAGTCTGTCTTGCTTCTCTCTGGTACCCCAGCCGATAACTTCTCCAGCCATTCATTCGCATAGGCGCAGCAACTACAGCCGCCCAAAAAAGGTCTCTCCCAACAGCAAATCCAAGCGCTCGGCCGCTGGTCATCTGAAGCTTTCAAGAGCTACATTCGAGCTGATCGCTCTTTCATCAGGGAAACACACCAAACCCTAATCGGCCAACACGTTCTACCGCCAGCCCACCCCCGTCCACGCCATCTCTAGCCACTTCAACCACCCCCCTCTGCGTCCCTTTTCCTTGGGACATCCTGCCTTCGTTAAAACCCCAGCTTATTCCCCTACGCGCAGCAATGCGCGCCCCCGCTGGAGCCCCCCTTACGCACAGCAGTGCTCGCCCCGCTTTTCCCATCACGCTCAACATCGCATGGCTCCTGTTCAAGCCCCCGCTTATCCCCTATACACGCAGCAATGCGCGCCCCCGCTGGAGCCCCCCTTACGCACAGCAGTGCTCACCCCGCTTTTCCCGTCACGCTCAACATCGCATGGTTCCTGTTCAAGCCCCCGCTTATCCCCTATACACGCAGCAATGCGCGCCCCCGCTGGAGCCCCCCTTACGCACAGCAGTGCTCGCCCCGCTTTTCCCGTCACGCTCAACATCGCATGGCTCCTGTTCAAGCCCCCGCTTATCCCCTATACACGCAGCAATGCGCGCCCCCGCTGGAGCCCCCCTTACGCACAGCAGTGCTCGCCCCGCTTTTCCCATCACGCTCAACATCGCATGGCTCCTGTTCAAGCCCCCGCTTATCCCCTATACACGCAGCAATGCGCGCCCCCGCTGGAGCCCCCCTTACGCACAGCAGTGCTCACCCCGCTTTTCCCGTCACGCTCAACATCGCATGGTTCCTGTTCAAGCCCCCGCTTATCCCCTATACACGCAGCAATGCGCGCCCCCGCTGGAGCCCCCCTTACGCACAGCAGTGCTCGCCCCGCTTTTCCCGTCACGCTCAACATCGCATGGCTCCTGTTCAAGCCCCCGCTTATCCCCTATACACGCAGCAATGCGCGCCCCCGCTGGAGCCCCCCTTACGCACAGCAGTGCTCGCCCCGCTTTTCCCATCACGCTCAACATCGCATGGCTCCTGTTCAAGCCCCCGCTTATCCCCTATACACGCAGCAATGCGCGCCCCCGCTGGAGCCCCCCTTACGCACAGCAGTGCTCGCCCCGCTTTTCCCGTCACGCTCAACATCGCATGGCTCCTGTTCAAGCCCCCGCTTATCCCCTATACACGCAGCAATGCGCGCCCCCGCTGGAGCCCCCCCTTACGCACAGCAGTGCTCACCCCGCTTTTCCCATCACGCTCAACATCGCATGGCTCCTGTTCAAGCCCCCGCTTATTCCCCTTACAGAACAGCAACGCCCGCTCATGCTAAAGCCACCCCGCTCGCTCCCCCCATGCCGCAGCAACGCCTGCTCATTCTAGAACGCCCCGCTCATTCCCTTTACGCACCGCAATGCCCGCTCTCACCGCAGCCCCTGCTCGTTTCCCCACGCCGCTGCATTGCCCGCTCTCGCTAGAGCACCCCGCTTATTCCCCCACACCACAGCAGTGCCCGCTCACGCTCGAGCGCCCCGCTTATTTCCCCATGCCGCAGCAACGCCCGCTCACGCTCGAGCGCCCGGCTTATTCCCCCACGCCACAGCAGTGCCCGCTCACGCTCGAGCGCCCCGCTTATTTCCCCATGCCGCAGCGACGCCCGCTCACGCTCGAGCGCCCCGCTTATTCCTTTTACACACTGCAACCCCCGCTTAATCTCCCACGCTGCAACAATGCCCGCTCACGCTAGAGCGCCCCGCTTATTCCCCCACGCCGCAGCAATGCCCGCTCACGCTCGAGCGCCCCGCCTACGCACTGCAATGCCCGCTCTCGCTGCAGCCCCTGCTTATTCCCCCATGCCGCAGCAGTGCCCGCTCACGCTTGAGCGCCCCGCTTATTTCCCCATGCCGCAGCAATGCCCGCTCACGCTCGAGCGCCCCGCTTATTTCCCCATGCCACAGCAATGCCCACTCATGCTCGAGCGCCCCGCCTATTCCCTTTATGCACTGCAATGCCCGCTCTCGCTGCAGCCCCCGCTTATTTTCCCACGCCGCAGCAGTGCCCGCTCACTAGGGTTGGGTATCGTTTGAATTTTATCGATTTCGATTCCGATTCCACTTATTGATTCCGATTCTTTTCGATTCCCAGTTTCGATTCCAATTTAGTAAAAAAACAACAACAAACACAAAAGTCAAACATTAATATATCAAACATGTTTATTTTCAGTGCTAGCTTGCAACATATTATTTTATTACAGGGGTTCTCTAAACTCACAATTCCAACTTTTGTTCTCAGAATTACAAGTTTGTGTCTCGCAATTCTGACTTTTTCTCACAATTGCTGAATATAAACTCACAATTCTGACTTTTTTCTCGCAATTGCTGAATATAAACTCACAATTCTGACTTTTTTCTCGCAATTGCAGGATATAAATTCACAATTCTGACTTTTTTTATAACTCGCAACTGTGGAATATAAACTTGCCTTTCTGACTGTTTGCTCAGAATTGCAAGTTTGTATCTCGCAATTCTGACTTTTTCTCACAATTGCATTTCTGACTTTATTTCTTGCAATTGGGAGTTATAAAGTCATAATTGCTTTTTTTATAACAGGGCCCCCTTCTTCACGGGTCAATTTTGCAAGGCCCCCCTATGCCTGACATTTCCTCTAAAGGTGTTTATTTTTGAACCTTTTTTATTAACCTAAACATTTGTTTTGCCTTTTAATTTTTCTCCTTATAAAAAAATTCAAACAAACTTTAAATTAAAGCTATACTTTTGAATTTATAAGAAAACCCTCTGCTCCAACTTTTTAACATGAATATACATATACAGATTTAAAGCACCTGAATTATTTAATTCAGACATTCTTCACAACTTCAGAGTACTCTTTCTTAAGTGACTGAATATCTACTGTTTGTATTTATTTTAAAATGAACATATAAATGAAAAATACAGTAAATACATTGTAAATCTGTTGATTCTGGTGCTCATATGTGCATAAACACCACTGACCCTTACAAGAGCAACCTCTATGGGTAAGCATTCATTATAAAAAAACTAACAGGAGATTCATTTTGAAAACTATGCAAATATTTTGAAATTTCACGCAAAAGTACTATGGATCAGAGCCCCGAAATCATGAATAGTTTGTGAATCAACAGCGGACTTATGCGTGCCTAATGTACGCTACTATTACTCTGGTCATCTTTGCCTTTACATTAGCGGGAGGGTTTGTTTCATGCAGCCAAGAGATGAAGTAGATACCTGTCTTCCCGCGGGGGTATAAGTTATTTTATGTGGGCTTTTGCAGGACGAAATAACATATATTCCTTTTGGAGCGGGCGGGCGCAGGACTAAAATCCGTCCCTTGCAGATCTCTAAGATGAAGTTTGCGTGCAGCGGTAGCTTTGTCTTCGGTTTTTACAAAGCGTAGCCACACTTTTAAACGCTTACCGCGATCCATCTTATTGACTGATGTTTACTTTACCACGTAAGGTCCTGGCAGATCGCTAGATGAAAAAATGCACCCTGGAATCGAAACGAGGAATCGAAATGTAAATTTTATAACAAGTATCCGATTCTTTATCTTAAGTATCCGATTCCAGAATCGGAATCGATTTTCGATTCCCAACCCTACCGCTCACGCTCGAGCGCCCCGCTTACGCACTGCAATGCCCGCTCTCACTGCAGCCCCTGCTTATTTTCCCACGACGCAGCAATGCCCACTCTGACTAGAGCGCCCCGCTTATTCCCCTTTCACACAGCAATGCCTGCTCTGACTAGTGCGCCCCGCTTATTTTCCCATGCAGCAGCAATGCCTGCTCTAACTAGAGCGCCCCGCTTATTCCCCTTTCACGCAGCAATACCCGCTCACGCGGCAGCCCCCGCTCAGTCCCCTTTAGCACAGCAAAGCCCACTCATCCCAGAACACCTAGCATGTTTCCCCTACGCCGCAGCAGTACCCACCCCCAAGAGAACGCCATTCTTCATTCCCCCACATAAAGTTTTCTTTGCTTTTCCTTCCCTAGCAGGGCCCGCACCAGCTCCTCCCGCGCTTCCCCGCTGCTAATCGTCCAGCATCCCTCCAGCCCAAGTTAAGCTTTTTTTGGGGGTCACCTAGCATAAGGAGATGAGGCCTAAGTTACTTGAAAAACTCACAAGGAACTCTCAAGGAACTGGAAAAGGACTTTCTGAACTGAACACATACGGAACCAATGCACAACACCAGGAGCTTGCAAGTATCCGTTCTTTCTACAAACGTAGATAGCTGCGTTTAAGGCGTTTTATGAAAAACGATTTCAGGTTGTTCAGAACCGTTTCATTCCTGTACCATGCTCTCTCTCTCTCTCTCTTATACTCTCTCTCTCACGCATTCTCTGTCTATTTGTGTTTTATGTACGTTTGTCTATGTGCGATCGTTTGTAAGTAGATTTAGTTTAATAAACAACCATATATTCACATATAATGATTCTCTGTGCTGAATGCTTACATTACAATAGTCACTTAAACTGTGTCGATCTCATATTGCTACCTTAAGCCCTATTTTGTTCAAATTGTTTAAACTCCGTTCTGATTAGTAAAACACGTTGCTGTGACGACGAGCCAACGTCAGAGTAATGAGTATCACTGAAGAATTTGCTGGACAAAGAAACAAGTCGATATCATTATTACTGTTACTGATCAGAAACTGGAAATTGCGTATATTTAATGACGATTATTATACACAATTTCCTGTGAGTTAAACTACTTTCCCTGACTGAAATGTATGTTTTAAATAACTCATTTCATCCTATTCATTGGTCTAAAGGACCTGGTGGAGATTTGCAGAACACATGTGAAGTATGAAACATAGTCTCATACTTGTACACACATATTGATCAATTTGAAATTCTTTGAGCTAACAAAATTCTCTACATATAAGATCATTTGTACTCTTTAGTTTTGATTTGACAAGTCTGAAAGTCAATGTAATGCAAGATAGATAGATGAATAGAATAGAATAGAATAGAATAGAATAGAATAGAATAGAATAGAATAGAATGTATGAAATATTTCTACCTTGATTGTACAATTAATCTGGACGAAGCACAAAAGTGTGTGTATATGTAGTTTCTTCTTTTTCTCTCTTCTTTGGTTTCCTCTCTTTTGCTCTCAGTCTGTCCATGCCCTGTGAAAGGAACTGTAAATTACTGAAAGTGTTGTGACACTCACAGATTACCTGCCAAAAGTACCCGAGATGAACACAGATAAAAAAAATCCCATAATGATTTTCAAAAATCTTTATGCTTCTATGACTAAAAAAAACACTCCTCCATTGGAGTTAATGTGAACCATATGTACAGTTAATTTAAAATAAGACTTGAACATGCAACAGACTCCCCTACAGCGGTTACAGAGAAGAAAGCTAGACAAAGGCAATAGCAACTTGAGGGCTGTTTATACACAGAGACTAAACACCTGAGAATAATTAAACAAAGAACCAGTGAGAGAACATGACTCGTGACCAAAACAACCAATCACAACATGACACAAAAACTAGGGAAGCACACTGCAAGAAACAAAGGGCCTGCTATCCTATCATGAAAAGACTGTACACCGCACACTGCAACAAATCGGTTTCAAGAGCAATTACTGGAACCATGTCCTGTGGTCTGATGAGACTATAAGATAAACTTGTTTGGCTCAGATGGTGTCCAGCATGTGTGGTGATGCCCTGGTGAGGAGTAACAAGAAAGTTGTGTCATGCCTACAGTCAAGCATGGTGGTGGTAGCATCATGGTGTGGGGCTGCATGAGTGCGGCTGGTGCTGCGGAGCTGCAGTTCATTGAGGGAAACATGGATTCCATTATGTACTGTACATTCAGAATCAGAACATGATGCCTTTTCTCCAGAAACCAGGCCGAACGGCAGTTTTCCAACATAATAACAATCCCAAACACACCACCAAGATGACAGCTGCCTTACTGAGGAAACTGAAGGTGAAGGTGATGGGGTGGCCAAGTATGTTTCTGGACCTGAAACCTATTAAGCACCTATGGGGCATCCTCAACACGAGGCCACGAGTTTGTCATTTGGATTTATAGGTGCATCCGACTTGAAGCGGCGATGTGCAGAAAGATCTGTGTTTAAAATCAGAGCTATAGAGCGCATACAGCTCTGCAAGCTTTCAAATTATTTTTGCGGTCATACACCGATCAGTGTGCGCAGTGCAACTTCAAGCCGCATTCACCTTCTGTCCACATAACTGGGGTGACTCACCAGAGCTGTACGGCAGTGTGTCGAACGTATGAAAATATCAGTCTGTGCATTCAAATTTACCTCAATAGAACGTGTACATGGATTTTGCTTGGGTTCAAGTCTGTTTACAAACCTGTTGTCTAAAGTGAACATTTTAATGAAATGTTTTGCTCCAAATTTCTTTAATAACATCAGCTGAGTGCTTGAAATAACTTTCTTTTGTGATCTTACGTGGTTTCACATCACAGATTGAGGCAAAATCATTATTTTATATAGTAGCCTATTCTATAAAGTGATAAAGGCTGTTGATTAGCATTACGTTGCATCTATAGTTTATTCATAAAAAAATACCCAATATGGCTTTGTTACGCGCTTGTGCTGTTATGTGTTTTTCCGCTGTCTTTTCTCTTGTTTACTTTCACTTTCTCAGTTACCCTGTCATTGGTCCTGTCACCTGTCAATCTTAATTACCGCTGACGTCATCATCCTGCCGTTCCCAATCAGAAAAGACCTTTCCACATAAAAGAGCATGCCAGACAACCCACAAGCCCCCATGTTGTTGCTGTTTTGTGCTTGTTATATTGTTGCCATCCGTTTAAATATTGTATCCCCTTTTGTTTGTGTTACTTCCCCCTTTGTGTACATTTTGCCTTTGAGACATATTTTTGTTCCCTATCCCCTTGAGCACACGTTACAGGCCCGGCTCCAGAATCAAATCACTGAGGTTGTTTCTTAGGGCTGGGCGAATTGGCCTTGAATCAAAATCTCGGTTAATTGAACATTTTAACCCGATTACGATTAATGAACGATTATTTTATTCATTAATAAAATTATATTTAATTCAATTTAAATAATATTTATTTTCTTGCCCTCATAGTTCACTGACAAGTTTTGTACAGTAAATATGCGCACATATTACAAGTGAGAGATTTTTGAATGAAGGGTGCACACACTATCTACTATCTATGATTATTTATTGAACATCAGTGTTGAACAACTGAAATTAAAGCACACATTGCTTAAAATGAAAAGTCACATTTTTCTTAAATTAGTGAAAAATATAATGAATAGAAAAAATAGTGGAATAACGTAACGGAGCGGGGTCACTTGACTCCACACGCGGTAGTGTTTTTAAAAGGAAAGTAATTGAAATAATTGACCTGGAAAAATTTGATCAATTATAGGTTCTGAATGTCGATTTCGATTACTTTTCGATTAATCGGCCAGCCCTAGTGCTTCTTAAATGAATGAGGGTGCTCTATCCTTATACCTATATCAGGCTTTTATATTGAACAACTTGATTCCTCATGATTTGACCTCTTTAATATGCCATAAAACATACTCAATGAATGGATTAAGGAATAGTACATCCAGAAATTTAAATTTGCTGTGAAAATGTGCTTGCCCTCAGGCCATTCAAGATGTAGATGTTTGTTTCTTCATCAGAACAGATTTGCAGAAATTCGGCATGACATCACTTGTTCACCAGTGGATCCTCTGCAGTGAATGGGTGCCATCAGAATGAGAGTCCAAACAGCTGATAAAAACATCACAGTAATCCACACCACTCCAGTTTATCAGTCAATTGTGAATTGAGAGCTGTGTGATTGTAAGAAACAAATGCATCAAGGCATTTTTAACTTCAAGCCTTATAGCATTTTATACCCATTCACCACAGATGATCCATTAATGAGCAAATGATGTAATGCTAATTCATCAAAATCTCTTGATGTTCAAAATCAAAGATGTTCTCATCAAACACAATTTGCATGCTTAATAGATGCAGTCAAAATGTTCAAAACAAGTTTGGTTGAGTTATAGCTTTATTTTACTTAAAAAATAAAAAAAATAAAACGTTATATAAACCCCATAGAAAAATCTTGAAGGAAGCAGTGGCGAATCAGTCTTCTTTTGTATCTGCTTGTTTTTAACATTGCGTCATCTTCTGCTTCCTGCTCTTCTTCTGCCTCTGTCTGCCTCTTGCAATAAGAAATTAACAAGGTGTTATTATTTTAGATATTATATGAATCTAACATAGGAATATCATTCTGCATTTGTTTGCAAGTGTTAACACTGTAATCTTCATCCGTATGATGAATTAAATTGACTCTGTGCCAGATGTTTAAGTCTTAGTTGTCATTTTAGGTTTCCCTTACGGCCACTTCACAACAAGCACTTTTCAGTATGTTTTCCTTTGCTGAATGTATCTATAGTGGCTAATATGTTGCTATGACACTCCAAACAAAAAATTGTAGCCATAGTACAAACAATCACCATTTATCAGAACACTCTTGGGGTAAATATTCCAGTCTTCATTTTACATGAATAATGATTTGGTGGGCTTTAATTAATATTCTTGCTGCAGGTTGTTTTTGACGGCCCTTCTTCAACTTTTCCTGTCCTTTAATAATTATCTTGTGTGTGAATTCCCTATAAGCAGTAAAATAGTGCTATTTGCACAGTAAGGGAAAGAATATTTCTTGGCCCCGTTGTATTCAGAGTAATTGCAGAGATGAATGTGAATGATGAATGTACTTCTAAATCTGTACTTTCCCTGTTTAACTCATACACACATTGCAACGGCTTGCTAAGATAATAACTGGGGAAACCTGTGGAGCAGGATTCTGTTTTTTCACGTGCCTGTTTTTGTCTTTTGGTGTGTTTGAAAATGATTAGCGTGTTGAATAACCGGATTTGTATGTGCTGTCAGGTTTCTATTGGTTTCCATCAGATCTCCCACTTCTGAGCTGCTTAAACAGGTTCTGCACCATCCTGATGAGGAAACATCACAAACGTTAAAAAACAGTGTTACAGTGAACACAAGAGCTCTTTCAAAGAAAAACACAGGCAAAGAATTAGAGGAGGAAGTAAGAGACATGTCCCTACCAATATCCAAACTGTCCCTAGCAATAACTTTGATCTAACAATTAAATATATATTTTTTTTTAATTTCGGATGCATCTGAAACGTCATACCATTGATATTACCTGATAAATTAAAGTAAACAGACTATGTTAGAAAACTGCACGCTTTCAAGGACACACACCTAATACATGGGTGGAATGTAGTCACGGACCGAGCGAGAAGCAGCGTTGTGTTTAGAACAACTCACAGGTATTGCACTAGCCTCCTCACACAAGTACATGATAGAGTTAAAAGTCTCTTCTGAGATTAAGAGTTTAAAGAAAAGTTATCCAGGTTTTAACCCTAAAACAAACAAACAAAAAGTATATGTTTTTAGAAACAATATAGGAAACATTTTGCTTTAAAGTGGGAAAGTGGTTAAAAATAAACAAATAAATACAAAATATATTATATAATAAATTATAAAATAGCTAACAGCTGAATAAAAATGTGTTTTTGTTTCACAATTGTGCTAAATGTAGAACTTTACACTGTGTAACTGTAAACAACTGCATACCTTACACTACAATGAACTATATTGAAGTGCCTAGGAACTTGAAGACACGTCCAATGAAACAGTTCCTGTAGAACTCCTCGCAAACTCTCTTGCCGTGCCTCCGTCTCTCCAATGGCGATGAATCCAATGGCGTATCAATTCTTGCATACAAAAAAAACAACCTGCATAACAGGGCAACATTCAATTACTATATCAAAATAATTCCTTATCTCTTTACCAGGCTTGGAAACAATATTACTCAAAACCCATATTCATAATTGTACGGCCGTTTACAATTTGAACAAGTTACATGCTCTTAGTCACAGCATAAGTGAACTCATATTAGCTAATTACATCGTAACCAAGATTACACCTCAGGTTCATGTGACTCACGTTACTCTCCAGTTGTTTTTTTACGTGAAAATTACACATCAATATAATCAGATAGAGATCATAGTTTCACCAACAAAACAGTATCTTGCAAAAGCAATATTTCGAAAACCTGTATCATGATAGCAACACACAAAGCGAACACTCTGCAAACTCACCGGAGAAGCAAAACAATGTCCACCAATCCTCGTCAGTACTAAAATGCCTCTTCCTTTGTGATACTGTATAAAAGATGATTTCTAAGTGGAAAACTAGCAAAATGGATCTAAAACCTTTGTGTTTTAGATTTAACTGCGTGCTTCTTTTCTTATGTAAAGCTCGGCTCACTATCGTTCGTTTGTTCACTTCTTTCTCGTTAAGGAAACTAAATTTGCTTTTTCCTCTCTGCAGCGCCGCTACGGCCATCTGCTGGACATTAATGAAATGCAGCTCAAACATATAACTAGAAATATAACCTACATATTAGATGAAACAAAAAAAAAATGTTCTAACTCTTCATTAGGTTAATTTTAAGCTGGTTACATCCTCCCCCCCTTAATCTGCATGCATCCTTGCATGTTACTCCCTACACTGTCTCAGATGTTAAAGGCGCCAAATGACAAATGTAAGGTACTGTGTCCAGAGTAAGGGTTTGGGAGAAAGCTTTGTCTAACCCAGTTAGAATCGAGTGCATAACTGTAACTAGGGGGTTCCCTAAAGTTGGATATGTCAACTTTTTGGGAGCTACTCTATCTCTAGAAGACCTTCTTAATGGCACCTCATCATCTGAGATAGCTTCAGTCTCCTCAAACTCTGTGGGTTCTCTTGCAGTTAATACGTCCTCGATCTCATCCAATCCATAGTCTGTTCCATTTATAGGAGTACAATGTTCAGTCAGATCTGTGACAGGAACAGTAGGAATGCTTTCCTCAGCTCCTACTGTCTCAGGTACAGGTGATTGTTGAGCTCGTCTGACCTCACAGGTTCCATCACCTTCAACGTACTGAGGTTCAAATACTGGAGCTTCAGGGTTCAATATAGGCAAATCAAAGCTAGTTCCAGCTACCTGATCCTCAAGAACAGAATTTTTCACCATTTGAACATGCTGGTCATCTGATATTCTATCCTTAGATCTTTGCTTGGGTCTGGCTTCCTCTTGAACCATCCCACTGTCCTGCTCAAAATTTGGCTGAATACTTTCTAACTCAGGGTACGGCTGATCATAAGTAGAGGAGTACTCAACCTCATCCTCCACCTCAGACAATTCATCGTTATCCTCAGCCTGATTACACTCTGGCAATGGTGAGTTATCAGATTTCTGTCTGGACCTTGACTTCTGTGATGGTACATCTTTCACAGTGGATGGAAGAAATCCACATGGTAAAAGCAAGTCTCTGTGTAAAACTCTTTCAGGTCCATCTGTATGTTCAGGAACAACAACATAGACAGGGGAATCTTCAATCCGTTTGACAACAGTATATACTGTTTCACTCCATCTATCAGCAATTTTGTGTTTTCCCCGGATGCCAACATTTCGCACTAGGACTCGGTCTCCTGCTTCCAATGTGGACTCTCTTACTTTGCTGTCAAACCTCTGTTTGCTCTGCAAAGCATTCTTTAAACTGTGTGTAGTAGCCAACTGATAGCTTTCCGTGAGACTCTCTGTCAACTTCTTAACATACTCAGAGTGAGACACTTTAGTGTTTCCCTCTGGGTTCAGCCCAAAGGCTATATCGATGGGAAGCCTTGGTTGACGACCAAACATCAGCTGGTAAGGGGAAAAGCCGGTAGTATCATTTTTTGTGCAATTATATGCATGGACAAGAGGCTGCACAAAATCTTTCCATCTCACTTTGTCCTCTTCCTGGAGTGTTCCCAGCATTTCAAGAAGTGTCCTGTTGAATCGCTCAACAGGATTTCCACGAGGATGGTAAGGCGTGGTTCTTGTCTTTTTAATTCCAAGCAGCGCACACAGGTCTTTAATCAGGGCTGATTCAAAATCACGACCTTGGTCGCTATGCAACCTTTCGGGAAACCCATAATGGATGAAAAAGTTGTTCCATAGCGCCTTCGCCACTGTCCTCGCCTTCTGATCTGCTGTCGGCACCGCTACTGCATATTTGGTGAAATGGTCAGTTATGACCAAAATATTCTTTGTTCCTTTGCCGTCCGGCTCCAGTGAAAGATAGTCCATACAAATCAACTCTAGAGGACGCTGCGTTCTTATGTTCACAAGGGGAGCGCTTCGTTCAGCACGTGCCTTTCTCCGTATACATCTTTCACAGGTCCGAATCTTTTCGCTTACTTCCATGGCCATACGGGGCCAATAGAAACGGGCACGCACTAAGTCCAATGTTCTATCTATTCTAAGCTGATAGAAAGGCTCACCTTGGCTCATGCGCTTTCTGTACAGGACATCAGTTGAGATTACCAACTGCTCAATTACTCTCAACATCAACTGGACCTCTCTGTCTTCACGTCGCCTTGACCTAAATGAAAATCGCTTTCCTGTTTGGACAATATCTATTATTCTACTCATGGCAGGATCCTGTCTTTGCTCATGAGCCCAGTCTTCAAGCGACATTTGTGGTAATGTACATGATCCAAGCACATCAGGTTGAGTGAACCCTACAGGAATAGCAGAAGCCCCAATCGCCAAGCATTCGACTGGTACAGGCAGTGGGAAATCGGGTACTGTACTAGTCGCTAAAACACACTGATGCCTCTGACACACTGCTTTCACAGCCTCAGATGGAAAATTGGCTCTTCTGTCATCCCATAAGAACTGGGAGATGAACCGCTGGATACGGTCCTCCTCATCTTGGGAAGCTAGATCAGGTTGATGTTGATCATCAGGATGTGGACGCCTTGAGAGGCCATCTGCGTCTTGATTCTTCTTCCCAGCTCTGTACATGATGTTAAAGTCAAAACTGGAAAGAGCAGCCAACCAGCGGTGTCCTGCTGCATCTAGTTTGGCAGATGTAAGGATGTACATCAGTGGGTTGTTGTCTGTCACAATGGTGAATTTTGCTCCATAGAGATAGTCGAAAAACTTCTCAGTGACAGCCCACTTCAAAGAAAGAAATTCGAGCTTATGTGCAGGGTATCTTCTTTCACAACGGTTAAGTCCTCTGCTTGCATAGGCTATCACTCTCAATTTGCCTTCTTGCTCTTGGTATAGAGCCGCACCGAGACCATGAGTGCTTGCATCTGTGTGTACAACGTAGGGCTTTTTTGAGTCAGTGAACCCAAGAACTGGAGCCGTTGTAAGCTTCTGAATGAGAGTCTTAAAGGCATCTTCGAAACCAGACGTTCTAAAGAACTGACCTTTCTCAGGAGAAAGCTTTAAGCCAAATTCCTTCAACCTCTGGAGAACTCTAAGTAATCGGTCCTCATGTTCCTCAAGAGTAGCTGAGAAAACTATGACATCATCAAGAAAGACCAATACTTCTCTCAAATTCATTCCACCCACGCACTTCTCCATTACTCTCTGAAAAGTACTTGGAGCATTTGTAACCCCCTGGGGCATTCTGTTAAACTCCCAGAACCCAATGGGGGTCACAAAAGCTGTTTTACACTTGTCTTTGAGATCCATGATAGAAAACCACTTTGAGCCGGTTAAGACAGCAAAGGTTTCTTCAATGTTGGGTAAGGCGTATGCATCTTTGATGGTTTGGCTATTCAACTTTCGATAATCCACACATAGCCTGATGTCACCGTTCTTTTTCTTCACCACAACAATCGGAGAAGCAAAAGGGCTTTCTGACTCACGTATGATGTTAGCATCTTGAAGCTCTTTTAAATGCCGTCTGACCGCCTCATAGTCAGAAGGATGGATCGGTCTGGGCCTCTGTTTGAATGGAGTTGGATCTGACAAGCGTATTCTGTGTTTAGTTTTAGTGGTATGACCGAAATCAAGGTCACTGAGTGCAAAAACATCTGACATGGAATTTAATGGGGTTTAATTTTCATTTGATTAAAAATAATTTAATGCCTTATTATCATAAAAATTAAAACACAAGAATTTTTGAAAAAAAGAAAGAAAAAAAATTGTAGCTGATAAAGCCCCCCCCCCCCATGTAACCTTGGTTCCCTGAGAAAAGGGAACGAGACACTGCATCCTCTAGAGGTCGCTATGGGGAACGCCACAGCGTGACTCGTGTCTGAAGAATACATATAAAAACTACATGAAAAAACTACATAATGGCCGGCGACAGCGTATGACGTCACTGCAGCGCGACCGTCGCTGCTGCTGCGTCACTACCAGGTGACCATCACATAAAAGGGGCGCCATTGCAACACAACACATCTTAATGTCGGAAGCTATTTTTGTCCTGAGCATGGCGAAGAAGTCTAGAGGACGCAGTGTCTCGTTCCCTATTCTTAGGGAACCAAGGTTACATACGTACTCTCAATACGTCCTCTAGAGGTTGCTATGGGGAACAATATACCCACGCTGCCATGCTGAGGGGAGTACATACTAGGACCACGAGCACTAAGCAACAAGAAGAATTGCCCCTACTAGGACGTAGTGACGGCTGTCAAAACATTGTCCCCCATGGCCAGAGGACTGAACTGTTACCCACTTACCTGGACTGGGTTAGAACCCAGGGCACAGCTCTAAGGCTTGGAATTAGAGTAATTCCTTCTGGGGGAAACGGCTAAGTCTCAATGGACTTAGACTTGTCAGAACAAGGAGCTACCTCAGCATAGGGCCTTGTTCCCTCAGGAACTGGCTCCCATATGAGGGCACCAAACCTGTCCTGTTGTTCAACAAAGGGCCACTAGTCAGTGAGGTGCCCTAATAGCGGATGGTCGGTAGACATCAACAGTGATATCTTAAAGAGTTGAACCCAGGGGACCGGGGTTGTAAGCCAACTCCAATAATGGGAACGAGGTGAAGACGCGTGACCCATACCATAAAGGGTTTAAGGAAGAACCCATAGCTTGGTGGGAACTTACCACACACATGTGGATTTTATAAAAGTGCCCCAGATGTATGTGCACTTACCACTCTTGTGGATTTTATGAAAGATGCCCAGGCGTAGCGTGGGGCACTTACCGAAATGATCGGATTTAAGGAGAGAAACCCCCAAAGGGGGTTTCACTACCAGCTCCATGCTGTCTATGAGATAGAAGAAGGGTTTAATCCTAAAGTAGACTAAAGTACCCTACTCCGGACAGAAGCTCGCAAGCTATCTATCAACAAGGATAAGCATGGTTAGCTGAACCATCCTGTAATAGTGGACGATAGTAGAGGACAAATTCTTAACCCTGATCCACAGGGAGGATAGTCCTTCATAAGGGGGCACTGCTCTCAGGGACCCTAAATGAGAAGGGGCAATCCCATGAAGGTGGGTTGGCGCTCTTGGAGGACCCTTCCACAGAAGGGGAGCTGGCGTAACCCGACAGGAGCGAATGCTCTCACTGTTACCCTTCGTTGAGGGGAGCATACTTCCAGAATACAAGGCTGGAGAGTAAAAACCTGAGTATGACAGTCAAGCTCCTAACCTAAAGCACAGGGAGGAAACTCGGCCACCAAGGAGTGGTGCTCTTTTTAGTGGCCCTTGAGAAAGGGGGCAACCAATGTCCTTGTAGAAGGTTAGTTACTCTCAAGTCTAAGGTTTGGAACCCTAGACAATGGGAGCTCTGAGGCTGAAGGCTCTTTAGGAGTAGAGGTCTCGAGAAATAACCCTCTGATGAGGGGAGACCTGTTACCCTCACGCTTTTGAAAGAAGTGGAGCTTTCTGAGAACGGAAACTTCATAGAAGTACGCTCAATCAGTCCCAAACCCCTGCGCACAGGGAGGAACAAAAGTTCATACGCTCTAGGAACCCTTTCCTCGGAAAGGGGAGCGTTAGGTGCCTTATAGAATACTGATAGCTTCCCAGAATTACCATATGAGGCCAGCTTCCAAGCCCTGATTAGGGGGGAAAAGCCGTCCTACTGGTTTTGACACTTCATAAAACCTTTCCTCAGAAAGGGAAGTGAAATAACGCCTGAGGAGCGAGAATTTTTGGTGTTTTGTACATCCAAAAGGTGCTCAAATTCTTTCCTCAGAAAGGAGAGCATCCTTTAACCTGGGTGCAGACTATGCATCAAGCCTTACCCCAGCCCTCAGACTAGGATAAGATGGCTTGAGATGAGACACAAAGTGATGCTCATTTTTAGTAAAACACCCTTTCCTCAGAAAGGGAGCATTCACACAAGAGACGTAGAGTCCAAACCCAACGTTTAGGTATTTAAATCACCATGGTGTGCTCAAATAAACCTTTTTCCTCAGAAGAAGGGAGCATATTTTTCCTTAGTCATTCCGAGTCTGCAGTGAGCCCTCTGCCCGCCCTCAGGCGTTTTGTTAGAGAGGGTGTCCTGCTGCACTCCATTCACAGCGAACTCCTGTCTCAACAGGTTAGGGGGCTATGTTTCCGCAGAAAACAAAGGCCCGTAGTTCACCGGAAGAGGAAACAACAGGAAACTCGTCCTCCGGCTGAAAAGGGCGCTCATTAGGGACCCTTTCCTCAGAAAGGGAAGAGCCCAGCTCGTCACGAGGCCTGTAGAGGTGTGAATCAACCTAGACAAGAGGGAAAGACCTTCTCCCTATGGCAATACTTCTTCCGAAAAAGGGGAAGTATTGCTTACCAGCCCGGGTGTACTTATGTTCCTGCCTCAACAGGACATAAATTCCCTAAGCAGGAACTGGAGAAGGATTCTCGGAACAGGCCTGCAAAAGACAGCGTTAGACATGTTAAGGGCGATCCTAAGAAAGAAACTTAGGGAGCTTACCTTAAAAGAGGACAAAAAAGTCCCAAGTCTAACATATGCTGTAAGGGTGGTTAACCATCCGACCTGTGATGTGGAGAACACGAACACTGCCATAACCATAGTCCGTAGGATCAGAGGGGGAGTATCCGCCGTAGGTCTCGTTCATAATTTTTCTTCTCTGAGAAGTAAACACAACACACAGGCCTGAGACAGTATGAAGTTCCTTTTTCTTTTATTAAAAGAAAAATGGATCGTACTCACCCATAAGTGATCTGCATTGAACTCTAACTTAAACAGACCCTGTTTAAGCAGTTAAAATCCAGCAGGTAGCATGCAGGGAGATTATGTCCTGGGCCTTCATGGATGAAGGACTTAAATGCAGTGGTCTACCTAGACCATAGCCACATAAATCCAGAAAGGCCATTGAGCCTGGGAAAACTAACAGATCAGTAAAAGACCTCTGGTTAGTCCATTAAATGCAGCCCAAACCAACAGAGTGGGCTGTCTACTTAAACCCTAGCAGGGGAGACAGCACCATCTAGGCAAGAGCTACAAGAGAAATGCTTAAAAAACAATACACAGACATCCTCAGATATCTGTGTTATTAGGAAGGACCAACCGAGGTAAAAACTGACCGAAATCCTCCAGACCCTAAAGGGGGAAGAATTAACACACAGCTACCCTCAGACAGCTGCAGTTAATAAGACTGTTCTGCCATAATCATGGCTGAATTAGTCTTAGGAAATCCCCTTTTTATAGTGGTAAATTAACTCCACAATCGCGACGCGCAGCACATATCCGGCTCCTGCGGAAGCTAAATATACTCCGCCCAAGCGCCAAATTCCCTCAGGAAAAAAACAAGTAAGGAGCCGTTGGCGACACCGCGAATACGTTTGTAATGCCGCGAGAGGCAAACACACTCATGCAAAATGAGGAACAGAGAAGCTCACCTCACTCTTTTGCGAATGCGTTTTCGTGATGAGCACATAAGTTCCCTCGGGACCCAGACGTGCTGTAATTTACCACACCCACATAGCAGAGATTCGTGCAAGTAGGTATGAGAGCGTTCCTCTCGTTACAACCAAGCAATGAATGCACCGATTGCATTCTACTCTATCAAAAGCTGAACTGCTTGTGTTTTTCCCTCACAACTCACGGCAGTGTGAAAGTGCAGGTATTCCTCAGATTACCACACACGTCACATGTGCCTCCGGTGAGAGAGTATGCATTCCGAGACAAAGAGAGCTGAAGACGAAAAAGATGTGTTGTGTTGCAATGGCGCCCCTTTTATGTGATGGTCGCCCGGTAGTGACGCAGCGGCAGCGACGGTCGCACTGCGGTGACGTCACACGCTGTCGCCGGCCATTTCATGTTGTTTTTACATGTATTCTTCAGACACAAGTCACGCTGCGGCGTTCCCCATAGCGACCTCTAGAGGACGCAGTGAGAGTTCCCTTCGGAAGGGAATTTGGGTATATATGAACACATACACACACATATGTGTTGGTGTGTGAATATCACATATGTTACATTAGCCCGATTTATACGTGAATATCGCATATAAATCGGGCTAAAGTACACCGCGTACCAAATTATTATGCAAATTGTATGTAAGTGTCATAAACACACAGTTTTTTGTTTTTCAATTAAACTCATGGATGGTATTGTGTCTCATGGCTCTTTGGATCACTGAAATGAATCTCAGACACCTGTGATAAATAGTTTGCCAAATGAGCCCAATTAAAGGAAAAGTACTTAAGAAGGATGTTCCACATTATTAAGCAGGCCACAGGTTTCAAGCAATATGGGAAAGAAAAAGGTCTCTCTGCTGCCGAAAAGCGTCAAATAGTGCAATGCTTTGGACAAGGTATGAAAACATTAGATATTTCACGAAAACGTAAGCATGATCATTGTACTGTGAAGAGATTTGAGGCTGATTCAGAGCACAGACAGGTTCGTGCAGTAGTGATGCGCGGGTCATCTCTTAACCCGCGGGTCGGGTTGGGGCGGGTAAAGAAACTGTAACTTTATTTGCGGGGCGGGTTGGGGCGGGTCATTAAAAACAAAATAAAATTTAAAAAAATCAATGTATGTTGCGTGCAATTCCCTATAGCCTATATTACATATTTGGGAATATCTATTTTCATATTTTATTAAGTTCTTTAATAAGGTTATCAACACGTCAGCTCACGAAAGCGCCAAGCAGCTCCCGCTGCCAGCCACAAGCGCATCAAGCGAACGCACATTCAGCTCTGCAGGCCTGGTGCTATGCGTATTTAAATCTCCTCTGATGCGCATTATCCTGCATTAGCCAAAATCATGACAGTCAACCACATCCAGTCATATGTGAATGAATGTAAATATTCGCTAAAAACACACAATAAAGACAGCAATGATGTAGTCCGGACTGTGGCGCCGGCTTGCTTTGAAATGTATTTGGTGATTGCGCCCGCTGCGTCTCCTGCACCCTAGTCGAGTACATAATAACGAAAACAATATCTTGCAAATAAAAAGAAGCAGATTTTTATGATCAGAACTTCCTTCCTAAAACCAGTGAACCTGTAAACCTTTCAGTCCAAGGATCCAGTAAACGAATGCGTTCAAATAGAAAGTATAAAAACGATATTCATAAATGAAGCATATATATACCCACATTTCTTCCGGCACCACTAACGTTACACCACTGATTGATTATCTTGTTATAAATATGATTTGATTTATGGTTCATATTCATAATCGTACAGTAACGTGCCAGTTTAAAGGGCGAAAAGCACTTTCGGTTTTCATTTGCATTACAATGCATAATATGTCTATTTAATTGTCGCGGGTGCCGGGCGGGGCGGGTTGTAAAAATAGACACAGTACTGCGGGGCGGGCTGGGGCTGGCCAAATAATTTCATAATTGCGGGACCCGCGGGTTGAAAAAAAACTCGACCCGCGCATCACTATCGTGCAGGTAAAGGCAGAATGAGGAAGGTTTCTGCCAGACAAATTCATCAGATTAAAAGAGCAGCTACTAAAATGCCATTACAAAGTAGCAAACAGGTTTTTGAAGCTGCTGGTGCCTCTTGAGTCCCGCGAACATCAAGGTGTAGGATCCTCCAGAGGCTTGCAGTTGTGCATAACCCTACTATTCGGCCACTCCTAAGTAATGCTCACAAGCAGAAATGGTTGCAGTGGGCCCAGACATACATGAAGACTCATTTTCAAACAGTCTTGTTTACTGATGAGTGTTTTGCATCTTTGGATGGTCCAGATAGATGGAGTAGTGGATGGAACATGTCCCAACAAGGCTGCGACCACAACAAGGAGGTGGCGTTTTTGGCCGGAATCATAGGGAGAGAGCTGGTTGGCCCCTTTAGGATCCCTAAAGGTATTAAAATGACCTCGGCAAAGTATGTCGAGTTTTTGACTGACCACTTTCTTTCATGGTACAAAAAGAAGAACTGTGCCTTCCGTAGCAAAATCATCTTCATGCATGACAATGCACCATCTCATGCTGCAAATAATACCTCTGTGTCATTGGCTGCTATCTGCATAAAAGATGAGAAACTCATGGTGTGGCCACCATCCTCCCCTGACCTCAACCAGATTGAGAACCTTTGGATCATCCTCAAGCAAAAGATCTATGAGGGTGGGAGGCAGTTCACATCAAAACAGCAGCTCTGGGAGGCTATTCTGGCATCCTGCAAACAAATTCAATCAGAAACTCTCCAAAAACTCACAAATTCAATGGATGCAAGAATTGTGATAGCGATATCAAAGAAGGGGTCCTATGGTAAGATGTAATTTGCCCAGTTAGGATGTTTTTGATTGAAATAGATTTTGATTTCAGTAAATATGAACACCTAATGCTGCAAATTCAGCAAATGCCCATTTTCAGTTCTTTACAACCTATACAATATTTTAACTCTGTTGTGCATAATAATGTGGAAAAGTGCATTTTCAGTTTTTTATTTTTGAAATAAATACTCTTATCATTAGGAGGTTTGTTCAATAAAATTCTAATTATACCCTAATGGTTGATGACTTAAAAATTATACTGACTGTCATTTGCATTGACTAATTATGAAAACCAGAGAAAGATATCATTTGCATAATAATTTGGAACGCGGTGTAAGGAGATTTTGAACATTTGCTAGTTATGTTCTTGCTCAAAAATTTATTTCAGATTATTTTTAACCCAAAAAATGTATGGACTGGAGCTTTAAGTAGTGTTTTAGTATGAGAGTTACATTATGTATTGTGATGTGGTCGCTACCAAAACATTACTTTCACTACCGAAAATGTGCTGTCACATGGGAAGTTTTGTCAAAAATAAAGTACTACTGTTACTGTTGTTTCAGTACTGAAAATTTGGGAGAGGAAAAATATTCCAAAACTTTCTGAAAATACAAGAATTAACTGCACAGTTACCTTAGATATTGTAAAATTTGCATACATACAAAATCTGTGTATAATTTTATGGTAGTTTATGTACGTCTTAGTATTGTATATATTATACTTCTGTAAGATCATTTGTACTCTTTAGTTTTGATTTGACAAGTCTGAAAGTCAATGTAATGCAAGATAGATAGAATAAAATAGAATAGATTAGAATGTATGAAATATTTCTACCTTGATTGGACAATTAATCTAGATGAAGCACAAAAGTGTGTATACGTAGTTTCTTCTTTTTCTCTCTCTATTGGTTTCCTCTCTTATGCTCTCAGATGTCCATGCCCTGTGAAAGGAACTGTAAGTTACTGAAAGTGTTGTGACACTCACAGAATACCTGCCAAAAGTAGCCTACCCGAGATGAACACAGATAAAAAAAATCCCTTAATGATTTTCACAAATATTTATGCTTCTATGACTAATGAAAAAACACTCCTCCATTGGAGTTAATGTGAACCATATGTACAGTAAATTTAAAATTAAAGCTGCAAGCAGCGATGACCGGGCCCTCGCCGTCTGTGCAGTCGCCATCCCGATAGCATCAGGAAAACGGTGCCCAGTTGGCACATGCATTCACAGTAACCCTTTGGACTAACCCTAACTGTCTCTCCTTCTCTCTGACTCTTTCTCTTACCACCCATCCCCCCTCCTTACACTCAGCCACTTACCACACAAACACACACAAAGAGTGCAGAGCAGAGTGAGATCAGATATGTTTTTTTATTTTCTTTCATTCGTGGAGTTTTGTATAATTATGAAATGAACTGTGTTTGATCAGAATGAATAGTTATATGTATGAAAAAAGTTTCAAAGAGTTAGGATGCTGCACTTTAAATATATAATAAATCATTGAAAATTGAAAATGGAAAATGAAATTCTAAGCACGCTATATGCCTTAAATATCACAGGAAACAAATATTTGAATGTATTTTTTATTTTATTTATTTGCCATGGCAACAGCATTTGATGCATCAGGGCTTTTACATTATTCTGATGAAGTTTGAAGAAAATCGAGTACAAATATATTGTTCGTTGTTTGTTCGTGTTTGTTAGTTCATTAACCATTGTTAACAAAAGAGACCCTATTTTAAATAGTTACCATGTTTTATGGTCTACAAGCATTTTTAAATATTATTTTAATAATCTATAAGCATCTGTGAAATAATTATAAACAAATATATTAAAAATAAATACATATTAACTTAGTTGATTTTTTTGGGCCTTTTTGTATTTGTTTCTCATTCTAATTAAGTGAACTGAGCAGTATAGTGTCATACTTATAAGATTTTTGTTCTACCAGTGAGAGTGTATATATGTATTTAAATCATATAATTTTTCCTTAAAAGATAAAAAAAGATTTTAATGCTCTTTAAGCACCTATACAAAATAATTATGTAAAAGTACACTGACAGTACAGTACATATCAACTGATTCTATGGATTATTGTCATTCTTATACACTGACAATGAGCTAAATAGCATTAGAGGTCAAACGATTCCTTATTTTATGAGGACCTCTAGTGTTCATCCCTGGTATTAGAGCTTTAATCTGACAAATTTATATGACACTTTTAATGTTTTTGGGGCCTCTGAACATGATAACATTTTGAAACTACACGTATTTCCTAAGAATTTCTTGTTCTTTATATGTAAAAAGTTTTGATGAGTTAGAATAATGCAATTTAAAGATATATGAAAATAACTCTTCATCTTTTTTATTGTTACTTTCATAAATCACCATATCAACACCGTTTTAAGATATCCCAAAGCCGTTCACAATATAGGGAACATTTTCCCTATATTCTGATGATGATGATAAGAACAAGTAATTCATGATGATAATAAAATGTTATTATTGCTTGCTTTACGTACACCACTTCTGCTTAAATGTCATCGTTACCTATCTGTACAATTTGTGTGTGGATATTGCTTTGCAGGTGACTCCTGTTATAAGACATCACTTTTAAGCGCTACATAACTAAGAAAGAATCAATTTGGAAAACGGTGCCCAGTTGGCACATGCATTCACAGTAACCCTCAGCCAGTTTGGATTTAAAGTTTACTGAATTGAAAGGGTTAAACTTTAAAATCAACACACAGACACATACACACAATATATTAAATTGCCAACCAGTTTCATTTGTTAACATTAACTATATTAGTTAACATGAACAATAATTAAATAGTATTTATTAATGTTAATTAATATTAAGCTAAAAAAAAGTATTCATATATTGTTTAATGGTAAAATAGTATATTTTAACATTAGTTTATGTACTGTGAATTAACATGAACATGAACACAGTTAGATTAGACAGTAGACAGTAGATTACACTACACAGCAATGTGCATCTTCCTCAAAGATGGTCTTAAGCAAAACAGCATGTTCCACTGGTCTCTCTCCCTTTCACCCCTCCCCCCTTCAGTCACTCTTAGTGTCAACACAGACAGTCAGCCCAGTGACAGCAGGTTACTGATTACATTTTTTAATTTTCTTTAATTCAAAGAAGCTTGAATAATTATGATATTACCAGCACTTGCTCATAATGATTAGATCTCTGTGTGAAAAAAGTTTTAAAGAGTTTGGATGCTGCACTTTAAAGATATAAAAAATTAGGGTTATGTTTTTTACTACATCTTTAAAAAATCACCACGTCAACACCGTTCAAGATATCCCAAATCCGCTCGCAATTTAACATCTTCAGAATCTTCTCTTCATGTTAAAAAAGTTTGGTGTGAAAAGCTTGTTGTTCTTAGAAGGAGTCCTTTTGGGCTCTGGCCCTAATAAGTCTTGAACATGCAACAGACTACCCTACATCGGTCACAGAGAAGAAAGCTAGACAAAGACAATAGCAACTTGAGGGCTGTTTATACACAGAGACTAAACTAAGAACACCTCAGAATAATTAAACAAAGAACCAGTGAGAGAACATGACTTGTTACCAAAACAACCAATCACAACATGACACAAAAACTAGGGAAGAACATTGCAAGAAACAAAAGGCCTGCTATCCGATCGTGAAAAGACTGTACACCGCACACTGCAACAAATTGGTTTCAAGAGCAATTACTGGAACCATGTCCTGTGGTCTGATGAGACTATAACATAAACTTGTTTGGCTCAGATGGTGTCCAGCATGTGCGGTGATGCCCTGGTGAGGAGTAACAAGAAAGTTGTGTCTTGCCTACAGTCAAGCATGGTGGTGGTAGCATCATGGTCTGGGGCTGCATGAGTGCGGCTGGTGCTGGGGAGAACATGGATTCCATTATGTACTGTACATTCAAAATCAGAACATGATGCCTTCTCTCCAGAAACCAGGCCGAACGGCAGTTTTCCAACATAATAACAATCCCAAACACACCACCAAGATGACAGCTGCCTTACTGAGGAAGCTGAAGGTGAAGGTGATGGGGTGGCCAAGTATGTTTCTGGACCTGAAACCTATTAAGCACCTATGGGGCATCCTCAACACGAGGCCACGAGCAGGCACGTGCAGAGGGGGGGGGGGCGGAGGGTGCTTGAGCACCTGCCCTTTTGGCTCCTAGTGATCAAAGTGCCCTTTTGTTAAGATTTTTTTTTTTATGTAATAATATAAAAATAAAATATTTATAAAAATATCGAATTCGCGACAGCCTGCCCAATTGAACTTTTAGTAAAATTAATTAATTAGTGTTTTAGCTGTAATAGAATGACCCTCGTCACGTGACGACCCCACCCGGAAGTTCAGGACGATCCGATCATGTTTATATTATAACGCCAAGGATAGACACGTTCGTGGCTGCTGGTAAGTGGTGTTTTCACCAGATTTAACTTTACTTATTATCATAAGAATGACGTGAAGGAAAGAGATTATGCACGAGTATTTATACTTTTTTATAGTTTGTGCATGTCTGCTCTGAAATAGCTGCCGATAATGTTAATGTCGTCATGTAAAAAAAAATAGTAAATCTATTGTAAAGGAGAGGGCTCCTGCAGGTCCTTAAAAACTCCTCAATTAGGTTGTGTCAAATTTAAGGCCATAAAAAGTTTTATATATGTTAAATAGTATAAGAAAAGACTTAATTATAATTTAGGAGGTCTTACATTTGGGGACAGATGCATTTGGAAAGATGAGAATCGCGATAGGGCTGGATTAAACTTCAAAAGGCAATGATGTCATTGAATAAATATGCACGCTGCACGTTTCAAAGTCAAAACACGGCACTGATTTCTTTATATGAATGAATCTGAAGGGAACGGACTGTCCTCAGAAACGTGTCGTTTGCATTTTCATTTCAGGTCTGATAAAACTGCGTTAATGCTGCTGCTTGGTGTTCAGCCGTTCCCATGGAAACCGTAGTATTTCAGCGCTCCTAAAGCGCCCCCTTGTGACAGAGAATGAATTTTTATTTCCACATTTCTCCAAGTAGGGCTCGCTGCAGCCTGCGGTGGACATCCAACCCCGCCCACATCCAAATGTGACGTCAGACACCACGCCCACGTCAATGTGTCATCGTGTGACTCCCCTCCCCATCGGTAGCCTTAAAGCGGTGCATTTCAAAATACTTCACGAAATTTATCCATGTAAAGTAGCTCTTTCTAAATTCATTGACATTGATAATACCCGCAGTTTCTGTTACGCACATGAGGAAGACTTGTGTCATTTGTTTTATAATTGTGAATTGTCTCTTAGTTTTTGGTCTGATGTTAGCACCTTTCTTTTTCTGCAAAGAAATTTTAATTATATGCTTTCTTTTAAAGATGTTATCTGTACTTATTCTCATAAAAGTAAAATGATTGAGTACGTTGTTAACTTTTACATTTTGCAAGGCAAATATTATATTCATAAACAGAAATTTGCTAAATGCATACCAAAATGTAATTTATTTTTATCAGAAATAGAAGTTTTGAAAAAGTCTTTAAAACAAATGAATACATTTGTTGTTACATTTCATGGATAACTTTTTTTCTGGTTATGCTCCCACAATATAATTTTTGTATATGTAAGGGAAAAGGAAGAAAATTTTAACTATTGTTTAGTTGTTTCTAGGTTTTAATTTAGTTTTTGTTCATTTATTTACTCTTTATTTATACGTTTATTTATTTATTTTTTTCTCTATATGGTATTAGTTTATTTATTTATTTATTTATTTTTTTGTCCCCCCCCCTCTTATTACATATTGTATTACTGTATACAGATTAAGCTTGTATTTCGTGTATCTGGATTTCTATTTCAATATTTTTGTAATGTCCAATTATTCTTTAATAAAATAAAAAAATAAAAAGAATCCCGATGATGCATGTGCAAGAATGGCGGAAGTATGTTGTATCGGGGATGTAAACAAAACAGTTATTAAATAAAACAAATTAAACCTAAGTCACCGTTCATATGGAACTAATTACATTCGAATAGCCGGTAAAACGCTTGCTTTGGTTGATTACAGTTAGGAAAATGGTAATTGGTAATAAAACATTTAAACCTTACCCTATTTGTTTGTGTAATGACATAAATTCACGTTTATTATAATCGGTTTTGACATAGCTTAGACTAGATCAGATTTAGATGGACAATTAAGTTTTGTTATTATAAAATTAACACAGCATATTTTCATTTTCATCTAATTCTCTAAAGATATGTATACAAATGTGAACATTGCTAATCATATTATCACTATTTTAATATGTGTTAATACTATTTAATATGTTGGATGTGTGACGTGTTTGAACATGGGCATGGCGTCTGGCGTCACACTTGGATGTGGGCGGGGTTGGATGTCCACCGCAGGCTGCAGCAAGACGCTTCTCCATTTTTCAGCTCTTTATGGTCAAATTATTGCAATTATCGCCCTAGTTTTTATGCAGCAAACACATAGAGTTGTAAATGTGAAAGATGTTAATGTGCCTTCTAAAAATCTAAACAATTAAGACAGTACTATTTGTTTTAAATAAAATATAATAAATTATAAACTCCATTTATCCCTTTTAATGGTGTAAAGGCTGACATTCCATTGTACAATATATTTTGTTTTTGTGTGAACCTGTATCTGAATTATAAATCATGCCATTTTATGCCTTAATATTCTACCGTCTACAATCTTACAATACAATATACATCAGGGGCCACAGATATTTTCAATAGTGACCACACAGAGTTTAATATAACAGCTGTTCTTTATTATTGTGTTAAACAGAGAGAAGAAAATCTTTAGGTTTGAAAATTTAATATACAACAATTTTTAATCAAAATTAAAAGGTCCAAAGAAAATATTTTTCAATCTTTTAAACATCAAAATGGTCTTTTATGTTCCATTTCTTTCTCAGAACTGCTTCACAGCATTGGCTGCTAGAAGCCTCTGTAATGATATGTATATCAGCAAGGAATGTGTCACAATATACAGTATTGCTGTACTGATGTTTTGAGCACAGCCCTATTTAGAGAGCCCCTTTTATAGTGATAAAAATATTACTAATTCTGTTGTTTGAGTCCTGAACTAAACATAAATGCAATTAAAACTTTGAATAATGCATTATTTGACTTATTAATGATATTGTTACCAGTAAGTAACTGGATGCCTACAATGAGGTGATGGACCCGAGGGGCTCTTAAATGTCTTGTTCCAGGTGCCCTTTTTATACTTTGAGCACCTGCCCCTTTAAAGGTCTCTGCACGGCCCTGCAGGTGTGCTGGATCAGGTTTGGGACGGAGCTCAACTGGACTATCGTGCAGGATCAGTCTGTCACCTCTGAATTAAAGCACTGTATTTTGGAATATTCAAGGTAATAATTTTTAAAGGCCATTCTGTATTTTATTTGAGCTAAAGAAAGTACACATTTCTGTCCAACACTTAGGTTCAGTGAAGATACAGTTGTGTTATTCTCAGGCAGTGAAGGGTAGTAACTGATTACATGTGATTTTTATTATCATACCTGCAAACTTGTCGCTTTTCGGCGATAATCGCCGTTTTCATTGTCAATTGGGTCATTCACGTGAATCGTGTAGAACCGGAGAGTTTTTTTTAGGGAGGGAGGGAGGGGGGGGGGGGGGGGTTGGGCTTGACATCTGGGCCGATCGGAATCTCAATTGAGCTCGCGCCTGTCAAGAGAGGGAGGTGGGGGTGGGCTTGCGTGCCATCTAGGCCATTATTGGACAATTCTTATAAATGACATTTTTCCTGGACCAATCTCAGCGCTTGCTTCAGTATCTTGAAACACACTGCCATCTGTGTCCTGACCTAATGTGGAAACTCTGATGGAAATTGAAATGATCGTATGCACGGAGCGTTCTTTAGAACTTCTGCATAAAGATAAGCAGCTCGTAAACTTCCGCTAAAGCTCATTTTATATGTGCTATATATTAGGTGAACACTCTTGAGACTCATCTACTGCCTCGTTCTTATCAGAAACTGAGAAAAATTATAATTGCAACATTATAAACAATGTTAGCGGCGTGAACATTCAGTTTACTATTATTTAACAACATATCATTTAAATGCGGAGCCTGGTAATCCCGTACTCTCTGTATCTGCATAGTTGTACATTTAAATACTGACAGCTAAACACTGTCATAACGTGTTTAGGCTAACGTTAGCTAGCAAGCCATATTTCTCTTCAAGGACATCTTAATCGTATTCTTGATAATCACTAACTTGCCTTCAAAGTCATGAACACATTTTTAAAATCTTATCACAATATTTTAAAGCCTTTATTATTTTCCAACTCTACAGTTGTGAAATAAAATGTACTTCAAGGACTAATTTTTCATTTATAAAAAACTGCATCGGACAAAATGACTTTTCGCAGAAAACAACGTCTTTTTTTTAAATAATATGGAATTACCCATATAACCAATAGATGGCAGCAGAGGATTATGTATTATGCAGCTGCCTTTTAAACTCCCTATATTTTTCAAGACGGCTTTCTTTTTGATTTATTATACAATATCTAGTATAATAAATTGTAGTACTTTTACTGCCCTTAAGTGTGTGTGTGTGTGTGTGTGTGTGTGTGTGTGTGTGTGTGTGTGTGTATATATATATATATATATATATATATATATATATATATATATATATATTATAGCAAGTGCAGAAAGACATTAAGCTCACACACAAACAGCCTATAAGGGTGAATTATTTAAATACTTATATATATAGTTCACTACAAACTACGTTAAATATTGATGGTATAAAAAATAAATAATGCACTCAATGTGAATCGATAATTCCTATATATTGAAATATTTCGTATAATTTAATAACTACATCTTTTAAGTTTTATCTTGAACTGTAAAATATATTAAATAGTTTGTGAATGTTTTTCAGTTTCCCTCCATGGCGTTTGCGTGCGTGTGTGTGTGTTTTTGAAACCCTTGTCCAGGCTAAGAAGGAAAAAAATAATGTTTTTCAGTATAATATAATTTGTGTTTTGGTTCTTTTGTTGTTTTTAGTTGTTCTTACTCGAGTTCAAGTCAGACCCCCCCCCCCCCCCCGTTCCCCCCGTTCACCCCCTCCAGAGACTGTCACCTTTTTTTCTCTGATGAGTTTGCAGGTCTGTATTATATAATCAGAATCCAAACATTGAGTACTCGTAAATGGATTATTTTACAACTGCTCAGCAAGCCTTTTTTAAATGTATATTATGTGTTGTTTTACAATTTATTCAGTGTTTGAACAGCGAGATTACTTGTAAAAAAAAAATCAATATTTTCATATTTCTTCTTTATAGGCTTCTCTATAGACTGACTAAACAAACTGAAGATTCTAGAAGCTTTTCAACAAGATGGACAATCAAAACGACACATAAATCATACAAGGTACACGTAAATGGAATAATAAATGTAAGCAGAATTTCTTTATATAATAAATGGTTTTATTTGTTATAATTGACATCTACATTCATCAAGAAAGTATAAGAACAGTGATCTGGGGTTTGCTGTTTGAGTCTAATTTAAAGGTGCAGTGTGTATAATTTAGCGATATAGTGGTGGGGTTGCAAATTCACATAGATGAGCTACGGTGGCTGACACAGGACAAAGATGTCATTATCTAAGACAGCAGAGAGTAGCCAGTGGTAAATGAAGCAATTAAATCCTCCAGATCCCACAAACTCTTTGGTTTTTCAGCATTTTTTGTGTATTTAAATACTTTCCAACAATGACCATATGATTTTGAGATCCATCTTTTCACACTGAGGACAACTGAGGGACTGCAACTATTACAGAAGGTTCAAATGCATAACATATCTTGTCTTCTTATTTTTACTTTGCCTATATATATCATTATTATTTTATTATTTTTTTTTTTTTTTATTGCCCTTCAGATTCTACAGAAGATACTTACATGTTTCCCAGAAGACAAAATAAGTTAAAATTACCCTGATCTTCAAATTCAAAAGGTTTTCATCCCCCTAACCAAAAAAAAGAAAAAAAAGAAAACACAGTTGAATCATTCAGGTAACAACACAGTATTGAGAATCAAGCATATTTAAACTTTGTACAGGGTAATTTTTAGAAATTAAACTATTATTTTGTCTTATAACTATATGTAAATCTTCTTCAGGTCAGTACTAAATAAAAAAATAATGTGCATTTTGTATGACCGCTCCTATTTTGGTAAAATAGTTAACATTTTGCAGATTCTGCAAGGTGTATGTAAACTTTTGACCTCAACTGTAATTTATAATTAGGCTATAATAACCCTTGTGCGGACACTTCCTACCTAGACCAGTCCTTCAGAGGCTTCAAGGCAGAGAGTTGTGCTCACTAAATGCTAGAATGAGATGGTCCAGTAAGTATGCATGGCATTGGCTACATCATAAATGTTTCTGCCCCGTGATAAAATACTATTAAAACTATCATTTGAGGAATACTTTACATGAAATATCTTAACATATTTACTTTCTATTAATGCTGTACAGGTAAGGACAACTGTCTGTGGTCACCCCGTGCTTTACATTACGCATCTTTTAGCACTCAGTGATTTATTAACAAACCAAAAGGGAACATAATGCCTTCATATCCAAAATATATATTTTTTTCTTTTTCAGTCTTGCATTACATATTGGAATTGGAAAGTGCTCTTTATTTTTCAGCTATTTGTTTTTTTCTGAATTGGACTGTGTGAAGGATTGTAAAAGACTGAAGGAACCAAAGGATGTGGCAAGCTCTCCTCCTTAGGGTAAAAGGTCAGAGGTCAAAGCCGGGCACTCAGGTTAGAGTATGAAGTGCAGGACCCAGTGAGACCTTGTGCATCTTACAAACGTCTTTAAACTTCAAATTAGGCTTCTAAAGAGAATGTGACTCTTTTTCTTTCCCTTTTCAGCCACATGATAATGATCCTCTACTAACAGCATCTTCAGTAAACTATAGCTGCTTACATGGTATTTAAAGGGACAGCTAAGAACTGAGTTTCTTTCCTTTATTGTGTTGATCTATTATACATGAGCACTTAGATAAGCAGAAGGATGTATGCTTTTTATTGCATAAATCTTAAGAAAACCAACAATGTTTACAATAGTAAATCATATATTGTGTTTACAATCTTAAAGTTTGTCGTTCTATTAGAGTCAAGAATGAGGCAAAATAATTTTAAGCATGATGATTTAATATAGCAAAAACAAGGCACAAAATACAAAAAAGTTAGAAAAAAGGAAAATATAAAACAGAAGATTTATTAAAAGATATGAAGTGTTTACATGAAGATGTAGGCCTACTTCTAATGTAGCAGTAAGTGCAAATGTCTGCAGCATTAAACACTGCCGAATCAATCAAAAATATTTAAGAACAATGTTTATTGTTAACCCGTAATGGATCGTTCAACCAAAAATTATTTACTTATCCTTTGGTTCCAATCTTTTTTTTTTTCTCAATATATTTTGTGTTCTGCAGAAAAAAAGGAAGTTGTTCAGGTATAAACTGAGATTGAATAATTTGTAGCAGTATTTTTTATTTTGTGTCGATCTATCACTTTAAAACGTAGTATTGAGGATTTCTGGATATCATTTATCCTTTGGACAGAGAGAATAATGCTCTTCGATCTAACAGAGATCAGGATGTAGTGTTTTTTTGGTTGCTCCACACATGAAAAATAGAATGTACATTTTACACAAGGAATGAATTAACCGTTAAATGACAATAAAAACTCACAACCAATGAATAGTGAGACATTTGCAAGACATATGGAATTTATACATTATTGCTACGGAATGCTTTAAGAAAAAGATGGATGTGGCATCGAATCAGGGCTTAAAACTGTACTGTCCCATTATTCATATAAAATCATCCTGAAAAAATTCTTCCATGTCCACGTCATTGTCTTTCAAGTTAAGATTTAAATATTTATATTCAGAGAGTAATTTTAAGATGTCAGATCTCTCACTTTCCTTGGCCTGTGAGATGATACTTTCCAGGATGGGCTGCATGGAATAGGCATATTCCATAATGCTCCTAGTTTTACAGTTTTCTCCTTTGTACGCATAGCCACCGGTGTGCACGCCAATCAGATAGCAGTCTTTATCAAAAACTGGAGAGCCAGAAGATCCGTGAAAGAAACAAGAGTTATAAATGATCTGGTTGTCATGCATTTCCCATTTCTCTGCCAAAGACTGTTGTGTCATCACAAGAATGAAATTGACATTGTCAGAGATGTGTTTATCTGCAGCCTCTTGTAGATTCTCTTTCCCAATGATGAAGCAGGGGTCTATTTTTTTGACCCCTTCACCTGGATGTCCCACGATGCAGATCCCACCACGGTTAGGGGGGGGGTGTGGGGATGTATCGACTGAGCAATCCAGGACAGTCAGGGATTTCATCAGTGTCTTTCAGTTCAAGAAGAGCAAAGTCAAGATACGTGCCCATGTTGATCTTTCCATGATAGTACGCTGCAACATGTTCCTTAACCGGTACACACTTGGTCTCCTTTGCTTCCAAATCTTCATAGCCAAATACTGCAGTGAAGGTCTTTGAAAGCTTTCTGGTGAAAGGGTCAAATTCTCCAATAACATGAGCATTGGTGAGGATGAATCTGTCAAAGAGTAAAAAGCCGGTTCCTCTGGCGGATCCCTCCACTCGAATCTGACACACAGAGTCAGAAAGTCTCATGAGCTGCTTCACTTTCTTCACTTCCAAGAAACTCTGAACACATTTATCATATTCTGCTCTGAAGAACTTTTTGATCTCTGATTTGTTCTTCAGGTTCTCTCGCTCTTTTAATGTCTCCAGTAAATCTTTAAACTGAGAACGCAGAATTCCTAGAATCTCTTCGGAGTTTGGAATTATTTTAGGAGAAATAGTAGAAGTTTTTGTGGATTTCATTGTGTTTCTCTTTTGTGTTTCTTCTTGTTCAGTGTTGATGGGATGCTGGTTAGGATCAACATTTTCTTTCAAATCAGCAGCTGAAGCTTCATTCATTTCAGTGCTGACGCCACTCAACAAATCATCTTGGCTATCTGGCTGTTTTTTGTCACTCCTAACAATGATCTTAAACTGCTTTCCATCCAGATGCTCTACAGTCTTTGACATTTCATAGTCTGTCTCACTATCCAAGTTGTAGAGTATACACTCTTTCTCGAAAATAGCATTGATGAATCGTCCATCACACCGAAGAGCATCCTTCAGCTTGTCTTCTTTGAACGCGTACACACAAACATAATCAACCTCCTTTCTCAGCTCATTGTTTTTCATTAAGCGTTTCACTTTATCCCCTCCTATTGTTTTAATGTAAAAGATAACCAAGCTTTCTGATTGATTGGAGAAAGAATGCCTTTGAGTTGTTGTTGTTGTTTCATCCGTAGCAACATTTCCATTATTTTTGATGAAGGCTATATCTAAGAACTCATCTCTTTTAATTAGACAGCAGGGAAAATCCGTATTCAGAGCCGCTTTAGAAGCTTCTCTAATGGATCTTGTGATGACTATGTCTTTCTCCTTGTTGTCTTTTTTAATCTCTCTGAATATCTTGTTTGTGTTAAGAGCATCAAGCACAGTCTTGGATGTATCACATGCCACGGTATGTTTCTTAAGTTTGTAGCGGAAGTTAAAAGTGTGGCTTTGCCCTTCAGCACTCTGTTGAATTAAGAAGCACAGCAATACACAAAATTTATTTCAACACTTATTAATAAAGGACACCAGTAAAATGATTAGCAATATTGAGTTATATTATTATGTATTCAAATAATAATTTTCCAGATTTCATTTGTTTCCACAAGCTCTTAATTTAGTTACATTTCAATTTAATATCAATTTAATGATCGGTGCATAATGTGCACTTTCATTTATAAAGTAACTCCTTGTTTAATTATTTTATATGTACTTACTATTATAATAATTACATGCAAGTAACTCTATGCCAAACCCTAAACCTAACCATAATAATTAATTATTATTACTCTGTACTTGATTGTATATTTACACTGTAACAGGGACACCTTAAAATAAATTATAACCAAAAACTCTTTAATGTAGGCAGTTTATTCATGAAGTGAACAGGACTGCATTACAGTCTTGAGATTTTAAGAAACTATTAGAATCTTAAAATGACAATCACTAATTATTGGGAAATCTGTATTTTTCATATTCAATTATGTGAATCCAGCCTAAAATATGATAATATATAATGCATTGCAGTTACAAAGCAGTGTTATTTTAGTATCAATGATATATATAATTTTTATCTTTTATTGTATGTTTTGGTAATAAAAAAAAAAAAAAAAGTTTTTTTTTTAAATGTCTGTTTAGTTTAAAGGGATTGTTCGGAGTAGATTTGACTTTATTGCTATACACTCCGAAGCCCATGTAAATACCTCATCCGAAGTTTTTTTTTAACTTAGTCGAACATTGAGGGAGATATCAGAGTTTTTCGAATGGCTTGCTACAGAAGTAAATGGTACATGTGATGTATCTTGTAAATTGCACCACTAAACGTGCAAGTAATCTTACCAAACTTGTACAGTAGTGTAAATAGGTTATGTACTCACAAAACGCTGCATCGGAACATTTGTAAGTCCACCATGAGTGTTATAAAAACACGTTTTACCCGGGAACAACTAGTCTAAAAAACTACAAGTCGACGTCACTTCCCTGGTTTGAAAAATCATGTAAAAGTCCTCCTACTACATCTGTGTGCATGTCAACTTGTAGGAGGACTTTTACGTGCTTTTCCCAAACCAGGGAAGTGACGTCGCCTTGTAGTTTTTGAGACTAGTTGTTCCCGGGTAAAACGTGTTTTTATAACACTCATGGTGGACTTACAAATGTTCTGATGCAGCGTTTTGTGAGTACATAACCTATTTACACTACTGTACAAGTTTGGTAAGATTAATTGCACGTTTAGTGGTGCAATTTACGAGATACATCACATGTACCATTAACTGCTGTAGCAAGCCATGCGAAAAACTCTGATATCTCCATAAATGTTCGACTAAGGTAAAAAAAACTTTGGATGGGGTATTTACATGGGCTTCGGAGTGCATAGCATTGAAGTCAAATCTACTCTGAACCATCCCTTTAAGTCTTAGTGTTTAGTTTTAGTTATTTTAGTACTTAAGAGCAATGTGAACTAAAGTAAGCTTTTGTTTTTTATATTTTATTTTATTTCAGTTAATATTTAATTTATTTCAAGTTATGAAAAAGTTTTAGTTTTTTGTGGATTTAGCTAACAATAACCCTGGTTACTAAAACGCCTTATAAGGGTACATTCATTCTCTGAGATGTCTCACCTCGATTATTAAAAGTCTCATACCTGTTTCAGATGACTTTTTGATTGTTCCTCTTTGACTTCCTCCTTACAAAAACTGTTTGTTCTTTCCTAAGGTGAATGAATATAAAATGTCGTCAAACTGATTAATGTTAATGGTAAATGGTTTTACCATCATTTTGTAAATCATGAATAATGAGCAAAAAAGGTTTTTCTAAAAAAAAAAAAAAAAAAATTGTAGAGAAATTTCACACACACTTCCTCATCAGCACCCATAAATAATTTATCCAGTGATATTTCAGTATGCAACAAACCTTTAGTGGATCACGGCCATTATTTCCAAACCCCATTTTTTGTTTCTTGCTTGTATGATTTATTCTTTCCTGGAACAATGGCAGTAGCAACATTAAAATAGCATATGTACTAATATTATCAAATAAATACACTGGGGTCAAATACAATTTATGATATTTACTAAATAGAATTTTATAATATTGCCATTCATAATTAAACAAAAGTGCACTGTATGCAATGTTTCTGTAACATGCACCATTTTACTCAAGATGTGTTCTGATGCTCAAATGAAAACAAAAAAACATGAATATAGGAGTGGGGGAAAAGCATAGGGGGGAAAAGGCAGGTCATACTTACTCTATTGCAAGTCTTCTAAAGCAATACTTTAGCTTTGAATATTTATTCAAAACCAAATGTGGAGGGAAAACATTTTTATCATTTGACAGTATTATTGTAATAATTATATTTTGGTCTGATTCTCACACAGGCTTCATAAGACTGGGAATATAGTGGATAAACCATACTTATCCAGCTATTTTAAGAGCTTGACATCTGAATGTCTAAACGCTTCCAATATATGGGCAAAAAAGACATTGTGAACATTCTAAAAAACTTTGTGTTCCATAGGTGAGTATCTTTATTTTTAAATTAGTGAAAAATACTTGTTTATTTGAGCTTGCTCATTTACATGGCCTTGATGTCATCTTTGGGTGTTTACCAAAAACAACTTCGTAATTATTTAAATATCATGACCTTACCTGAGCATTGTCAGCAGTCTGTGACACCATTCTGTCTCCAGTGTCACTGTCAGACTGCCTTTTCTGAAATAGACAATCTTCATTATAACCATTTTCACTAAGGCTAAACAATTCAATTCAGTGTTCAACATAAGAATGTACATATTTTTATAAATTAGATATATACAGTGCCTTGTGAAATTATTCAAACCTTTTCATTTTTTCACATTTTGTTATGTTGCTGCCTTATGTTAAACTACTTTAAATTACTTTTTTCCCCACATCAATTTACACTCCCTACTCCATAATGGCAAAGCAAAAAATAGGTTTTTAACATTTGCGCAAATTTATTAAAAATAAAAAACTGAAAAGATCCCGTTGCATAAGTTTTCATACCCTTTTTTGGGACACTCGAAATTTCGCTCAGGAGCATTCATATTGCTTCTAGACGTTACTACACTTAAGTTAAACTGTGGCAAATTCATTTGAATGAGTATGATTTAGAAAGGCACACACCTCTCAGAAAAGCTCTTAACAGCTGAAAATGCATATCAGAGCAAAAACCAAGTCCTGAGGTCAAGATAACCGCCTGTAGAGCTCAGTGACAGACTTGCGTTAAGGCAATGATCTAGGGAAGAGTTCAGAAAAAAATCTGCTGCATTGAAGGTTCACAGAAGCATGTAGCTTCCATTATCCATAATGGAAGACAATTGGAACAAATAGGACTCTAGAAAATGTCTGCCAGCCCCCATCCAAGCTGACAGAGCTTGAGAGGTGAAAAGGTGAGCCAAAGAATGGCAGATAATTGCCAAATGCAGATGTGCAAAGCTTGTCACATCATACCCAAAAAGGCTGTAAAGGTGCTTCAACTATGTACTGAGTTAAGGGTATTAATACTTATGCAATGTTCTTATTTCAGTGTTTTATTTTGTATAAATTTGTTACATTTGCAAATCTGGTTTTTGCTTTGTCATTATTATGGTGTATAGAGTGTAAATTTTACAAATGTATTAAAAATAAAACACTGACATAGGTACATTCCATAAGTATTTATAATAAATTTGCACAAATGTTAAACTATTTTTTGCCATTATGGAGTAGGGAGTGTAGATTGATGTGAGGAAAAAAGTAATTTAAAGTAGTTTAACATTTAAGGCAGCAACATAACAAAATGTGGAAAAAAATGTAGGGGTATGAATAATTTCGCAAGGCACTGTAAGCATGCTTCTTAATGTTTTGTCACCCCATAGTATTTCAGAATGGTATTCTTCATGGCGATGTTGATCAAGAGTGATGTAGGCAAGTGTTTCTGCGAAGAGGACAAATGCAAATGATTAGCCCAACGATTAATGAGTTACATCTGATAAAATTCTCTTATACTACTCTTACAGCACAGTATTCAGTAAGCGAGCATTCACAGCAGACACATAAATCCTATAACGTTAGTCATGCCTTTGAATGTGAGAAAAAGCCACCCACGCGCCTCACAATGGAGACGAACACGAAACGAAAGTGATTCGTCCCGATTCGCTCACGAACGAAACACCACTGATCCAAACAATTTAGTGTCGTTGCGTTTACCACCTTTAATGTTCATACACGACGATGTGAGTTTCTTTTTCCTTCTTTCACAAATAAATCACAAGCATTTTCTCTCATTTACAGCATTTGAAAACCGAAAGCTGCCACATTCAAGTATAAGTCTTTGCATTGTTTTTAAAAATATAATATTGAGGGGGGAAAATGTAGAAAATATTGTAAATGATATTTTGTGTTAAAATGTTACCTTCTTTGAGTTAAAATATAGTTTAAATGAAGCAGGAGAAAGTGCGTGTCGTCCGTTTCCCTGAGTTTTCCAGAGTGAGTCATGATCTCCTGCAGCCCGCGCAAATATTTCAAATTATTCTTCAGTGTTTGTTTTATTGGCGGGTTAAAGATCACAGTAAAAGTTGCATACCGCCACCTACTATATTGGAGTGTATAAAATTTGACAGCCTATTCTGATAAGACCAGTTTCATTGTGGCCATTTAAGGAAATCCCTGCCAGCGTCCAGTTGATTATTTGCTATTTTTTGATGGTAAAACAAAACGATTTAAAGTTTATTTTGTATCTGTGGCTGATTGTTTATTAAACTCTATAAAGTTTTTGTTTTGTTTTTTATGCAATGTATATTTTGTATTTTGTTGTTGTTGTTGCAAATCTAGTTTTGCCAGAGCTTTAATAGTTGCAATTTATGAATGCTTTAGAATACAAACCTAAGGTCTCTTTTAAAAGAAGACACTCAGAAGATTACTGCTGTAGTAAAAGCATATCGAAAGATGAAAGTGTAAAATAAAAATGTTATCTTCTATTTCTACCTATTAAATTTTTAGAAATGTTTCAGTATTGAAATATTAATTTATATCCCCATTTTGCCCTGCTCATAGATTCAGTGAAGATGCAGTTGTTATTAGGCAGTAAAGGGTAGTAACTGATTACATTTCAGAAATTGATAACTCGTAATTGGATTATATAAAATGTTACAATGTTCATAATCAGATTAGAGTTAAAGGGGTCCTATTATGCTCTTTTATAAAGTCTTTACTTTGTTTTGGGGGTGCACTAGAACAAGCTCTCATGCTTGGTGGTTTGAAAAACACATTATTTTCACATAATTTATATTACAATAGCTTTCTCTCCAGGATGGCACAAATGGCTGGATTAGTTCCTCTAGATCTATTCTGTTGGAATTGGATTTTTTTTTATCTCTCTCTCTCTCTTAAATGCTTGTACTTCTAAAAGTTGAACGAATTAACTTAAATACTTAATTCATTCAACAATTCATTCAGTGTTTGAACAGAAATATTATTTATTATTAAAAAAAATGTTTTTACAGGACATTCTTTAGAACATTTTTCAGAACCAACAAACTCAGGATCCTAGAAGCTTCTCAACATGAGCAATCAAATCAACACATGAATCACACAAGGTAATAGAATAGATGCAAGTCAAATAAACATTAAAGCTAGATTTGTTATAAATGGTTTTATTTGTTGTAATTGACATCACCCTTCATCAAGAAAATATGAAGAACAGCAATCTGGAATTTGCTGTATGAGTCTTGGAATTAACCCTTGAAGATGTCATTCTAAAAATATTTTAGTAGAGATACACATTTGATTCATTGTGTATTGAAGTCTCTTATCACAACGATTTTGTCAAATCGGTTAATTTGGTGTATTTGTTTGATTCTAAGATTATTTGATGTGGAAGCTTGAACATGATCCCTTACAGAAAAAGCAAAACATTAAGATCAACAGAAAACATCAACAGATATAAAGTAAAAACAACATAAACATGGATATACACATGTGAATTAATAATTTGTTGTATGAGTGAAATGATTGTGCATAGAATACACATGTATGAATAACAGTATAAAGCTATACAGTAAAGAATGAATTATAAATGTATTTTTGTCTCAACCAAATGAATAACATTCATTTCTCTCGGCTTGAGTCTATCACCAACAAGATACATGACTTTACATTTATCAACAATAGTCCAACTTCAGCTTTTGAACACTTTATCTCTAAAAATTATACAAAAAGTAAAAACCCATAATGCTTTCAGAATTGAAACCTTTGCAAAGAAATGGCAGCATTGACGTGTGGACGCTTCAATCAGCATCTTCCATCTCACAGTCGGTCTGATCATCTTGCTCTGCAGTCCCAGACTCATTGCTTTTATTACTGTAGGCTTCTAAGCTATTGACAACCTCATGCAAACCTTTTATCTTAGCCTGTGCTCTGATCATATCCAGGATGGGCTGAATAGAGTAGGCATATTCCACAACGCTTCTAAGTTTATCTTTTTCTCCTCTGTACACATATCCACCGGTGTGCACACCAATCAGATAGCAGTCTTCATCAAAAACTGGAGAGCCAGAAGATCCGTGAAAGAAACAAGAGCTATAACTAATCTGGTTTTCATAAATGTCCCATTTATCTTCTAAACTCCTCTGTGTGATCATCTGAATAAAATTGACATTCATATTCTCAGAGATGTGTTTAACTGCAGCCTCTTGTACATTCTCAGCGATTAGGCAGGGGTCCGCTTTCTTAATCCCACCATCTGGATGTCCCACAATGCAGATCCCACCACGGTTAGGAGGGGGGCCATGAATGTATCGACTGAGCAATCCAGGACGGTCTGTGACTTCATCAACATCATCCAGTTCAAGAAGAGCAAAGTCAAGACGGCATTTATTGGCATCGGTTAATAAACCGTAGGCAGGAAGCTGTTTCTTGACCGGCACCAGCTTCACCTTTGAGTCCAGACGTTCAAAATCAAATGCCGCTTCTACATACTTTATAGAAGAAAGCTTGTCTGGAGACTCAAGAATGTCCTTAACAACATGTGCATTAGTTAGAACAAATCTCCCAAAGAGTAAGAAGCCGGTTCCTCTGGCGGATCCCTCCACTCGAATCTGACACACAGAGCCAGAGAGTCTCATGAGCTGCTTTATTTTATACACCTCAGAGAAACTCTGAACGCTTTTATCATATTCTGCTCTGAAGAACTTTTGGAACAGAGGGCTCTTCTTTAGCTTTTCTCGCCGCATTAACAACTTCAAAATATCGTCTAACTGACAATTTAACATTTCCCGAATTTCTTCTGAGTCATTTATTTCATAGTATTTAGCTGAAGTCTTTGTGGATTTCACCCTTTCTCTCTTTTGGGTTTCTTCTTGCTCAGTGATGGCATGTTGCTTATAAGGATCGACGTTTTCTTTCAAATCAGCAGCTGAAGCTTCATTCATTTCAGCACTGATATCACTCAAGAAATCATCTAGGCTATCTGGCTGGTTGTTGTCGCTGATAACGATGATCTCAAAATGCTTTCCATCAAGATGCTCAACATAGTTTGACATTTCATGGATTGTCTCGTTCCCAAACTCAGAAAGTGCACAGTGTTTCTTGAATATGACATTTTTAAACCGCCCATCACGTTTTAGAGCGGCCTTCAGTTTGTCTACTTTGAAAGCGTACACGCAAACATCATCGACTTTCAAACTCAGTGCATTGTTTTTCATTAAGCGTTTCACATTCTTCCCTCCTTTTGTTTTGACGTTAAAGGTTACTATGTTTTCTGATGCATTGGAGAATGAACGCCTCCCAGTTGTTTTTTTATCCGTAGCAACATTTCCATTATTTTTGATGAAGGCTATATCTAAGATCTCATCATTTTTAATTAGACAGCAGGGGAAATCGATCTTCACAGCCGCTCTAGGAACTGCTCCTTTGGATCTCTGGATCACGATTTCTTTCTCTTTGTTGTCTTCTTTAATCTTTCTGAAAGTCTTGTTTGTGTTAAGAGCATCAAGTACAGTCTTTGATGTATCACACGCCACGGCGAGTTTATCATTTTTGTAGCGGAAGCTAAAAGTGTGGCTTTGCCCTTCAGCACTCTGTGAAAGAACAACAATGCACAAAAGCATTTACTTAAACCTTTTTATAACTTCAATATAATGATTAGCAATATTGAGTAATATTATAATGTATACAGATCATAATAACAAGAACAAAATTCAACACTTTTACTTTGTAGTCTTTAATGCAGTCTCATACCTGTTTCAGGTGACTTTTTGATTGTCCCTCTTCCTTCTTACACATAGTGCTTGTTCTTTCCTTAGTAAATGAAAGTAAAATGTTGTCAAATTTCTTATGAGATCACTAATGTACATTGTTTTACAATATTAAAAAAAATCATATTGTAAATTATAATGAGCAAAAAAGCTATATGAAATTTTAAAGCAGCTAACAAGTCTTTCCAGAATGTTTTGTAGAGAAATTCCACACACTTTTTCATCAGCACCCATAAATAATTTATCCAGTGATATGTCAGTATGCAAACAAACCTTTAGTGGATCACGTCCATTAGTTCCAAGCCTCTTTTCTTTTTTCTTGCTTGTATTTATTTTCTAGAACAACGCAGTAAAAACATTAAAATAGCATTGAATCACACTGGGGAAAAGGTAGAATATACTTACTATATTGCAAGTTTAATAAAGCCATAAATTAGCTTTGCGTAAGGGACTGACTGAAATTCGTTATTTATATACACTACCAGTCAGAAGTTTTTGAACAGTAAGATTTTCAATGTGTTTTTTTTTTTACGTTTTCTGCACACCAAGCCTGCATTTATTTGATATAAAAGTACAGAAAAACAGTAACTTTTAAAAATATTTTTACTATTAAAAATAACCTTTTCTATTTGAATACGTTTTAAAGTGTAATTTATTCCTGTGATTTCAAAGCTGAATTTTTACAGCATCATTGCTCCAGTCACATGATCCTTCAGAAATCATTGTAATATTCTGATTTGCAGCTTAAAAACATTTATTAATGTTAAAATTGTTAAAAAATTTTGAAAGAATTTTTATAGAAAGTTCAGAACAACTGCATTTATCTGAAATAGAAAACTTTTGTAACATTATAAATGTCTTTATCATCACTTTTGATACATTTAAAGCATCCTTGCTAAATGAAAATATTAATTCAGATACATTAGCAATTACCTAAATCAACTTCTTAGAATTATTAATTTTTCAAAAATCATGACCTTACCTGAGCATTGTCAGCAGTTTGTGAGGCCATTCTGGCTCCACTGTCGCTGTCAATCGGCTTTTTTTAAAATGGACATTCAACAACCTTTACTATAATCATTTACACTAAGGCAAAACAATTTAGTACATTTGTTCAACATAAAAAATTTCAATAGCCAAGATAAGAAAATTGATGAATAAATTTTGTATTTTGTCACCTTGTAGTAGTTCAAAATGCTATAATTCATCGTATTATTGTTATTTGTCTTCATGGCCATGATGATCAAGAGTGATGCTGGCAATTCAGTGTTTCTGTAAAGAGGACAAATACAAACGATGAGCAACATCTGATAAAATTCTGTCTTATACTACTCTTACACCACAGTATTCAGTAATTTAGTGAGCATTTCATTGCAGGCACATTGATTAATTGTCGTCCAGCAGATCTTCGTTCATGGAAGACCCTCAGCTCTGAATCGTTCATTGAACACGTATTTATTAAAGGCCAACCAATAATATTTTCCTCCTCAGCAAGCCACCAATGAACCTCGTGTTAGGAGTTTGCAGTGATTTGTTTACCCATATATTTAAAATATATCATCGGTAAAAATAATGTGCATAATACAAATGTCATATATTATATACTGTATATATTTTATGTTAAAATGTTACCTTATGTGAGTTAAAGTAGTTTAAATGAAACAGGAGAAAATGTCGTCTGCTTCCCGCAGTTTTTTCAAACGGCGTGTGATCATGTGATCGTCGTCTTCTTCTTCTTCTTCTGTTGTTTTATTGGCGGTTGACAAACCAGCTTAATAGTGCATTACCGCCACCGACTGGACTGGAGTGTATTTATAAATATGATGGGGAGAGAAGGGAAAGGCCATAGAGACGAGACAAAACAAACAAAAAAAATAATATATCTTTAAAAAAATAAAAATAAACTTTCCAAAAACATTTGTAGGGGAAAAGTGGGGGGCAATATATATATATATATATATATATATATATATATATATATGCATATACATATAATGATAATGATAATAATAATACCAATAAACAATTATTCAGTTAAAAAATACCCTCATTCTTCTTCGTTTTGGTTTTACGGCATTACAGTCCATTTATATTAGTCTCTTGTCCAGTCCGGTTTCTTTTCGAAAAGAATTCCACCGAATTGATGCTATTTCTGTATACATAATAAAATACATTTTATTATTAAGCAATATGTCCTGCACATTAATCTAACTGCAAATTTAAAAATATATGATTAAAAAAATAATTAAAATATTAATAATTAATAAAAAACACCCCCATATCCTATCTGTGCTTCAAATATATTTAGAATCTATAATATTTCAGATAAAATACATACTTTAGTCGTGTTCACTCAGGTTTTCACTCAGTTCTGTTTGCCCCTTCTAAAAAACTTCCACAGGACACATGATGTATAGTGTCATCTGGTATATTGATTTATTAATGTAAATATTAGGCTACATCCATATTTATAGATTTGGTCTTATATCTACACTGAGATGTTCATGCATTGTTGAGTATGACAGAAAATGTACTTGCAATTGCTGTCCTGTGGCAATTACGTATTATACCCATACATGAAATGCCGTTTGAGTCTGACCTGCTCTGTAATAAAAAATAAAAAAAATATCCACAGAAAAACTGAAAAGTCATTATTTTGTTTATGAGCCTTTCCTTGAGTTATTAAAAATACAGGTAAAAGACCAGCTGTAAAAAAAACAATACAGAAAACGTCTTCATATTAACACTGTACACTGGGCCCTATTGTACTTTTTTGTTATTGTTTAATAGTAATTTAATAGAAATTATATTCTAATAAATGAGTACCCAGAAGTGAGCTTAACCTGATAAAATCATCCAAAAGGAGATTTGGGGGGATTTTATCAGGTTTTGCTCACTTCTGGGTAAAAATTTGTTCCCAAAAATTCATGCCTTAAAAAAGAAATTATGAGATTTAAAAAAAAAAGTAGAAATTATGATGTAAATCAAAATTATGAGATAAAGTCGAAATTATGACTTTAAAGGTTGAAACGATGACTTACTTAATTCATAATTACGAGATAGAAAGTCAAAATTATGAGATAAAAAGCTAAAATGACTTGTCATAACTATGAGATAAAATATCGAAATTATGAGATAAAAAGTCGAAAGTATGACTTAAGTCATAATCATAAGAAAGTTTAAAGTTGGATTTATATGAGATTAAAAAATTTAAATTATGACTTTACAGGTCAAAATAATGACTTAATACACAATTACGAGATAACGTCAGATTATGAGATGAGGCAAAATTACGTCATAATTATGAAATAAAAAGTTAAAATTAGGACTAATCAAAATTTTGAGGTAAAGTTGAAATTTTGATTCATAAAGTCAAAATTATGAGATAAAAAAATTAAATTATGACTTAAAGATCAAAATTATGACTAAATCATAATTACTAGACAGAAAGTTGAAACTATAAGATACAAAAGCCAAATGACTTGTCATAACTATGAGAAAAGTCTTTAAGGGTGGAAATTATGACTTGAGTCATAATTATGAGATAGAAAGTCGAAATTATGAGATAAAAAGCCAAATGACTTGTCATAATTATGAGGCAATAAGTCGTAATTACAAGATAAAAAGACGAAATTGACTTTAAAGGTCGAAATGATGACTTATTACATAATTAAGAGATAACGTCAGATTATGAGATGAGGCAAAATTACGTCATAATTATGAAATAAAAATTTTAAATTAGGACTAGTCAAAATTACGAGATGAAGTCAAAATTATGAGATAAAAAGTTGAAATTATGACTTAAGTCATAATTACAAGATAGAAGATTGAAATTGACTTATAAAGTCAAAATTATGAGATAAAAAGTTGAAATTATGACTTAAGTCATAATTACAAGATAGAAGATTGAAATTGACTTATAAAGTCAAAATTATGAGATAAAAAGTTGAAATTATGACTTAAGTCATAATTACAAGATAGAAGATTGAAATTGACTTATAAAGTCAAAATTATGAGATAAAAAAATTATGACTTAAGTCATGATTATGACATAAATTGAAGTTATGAGATAAATTGATGAGATAAAAAAAGAAATTATGATTTTAAAAGTCATAATTATGACTTTAAGGGTTGAAATTATGACTTAAATCATAATTACAAGACAGAAAGTCGAAATTGACTCAAAGACAAAATTATGAGACAAAATGTCGAAATTATGACTTGAGTCATGATTATGAGATAAATAGAAATTATGAGATAAACAGACGAAATAAAAAGTCTAAATTATGATTTATAAAGTAAAAATTACAAGATAAAAAGTTTAAATTATGACTTAAGTCGTAATTACGAGATAAAAAGTATAAATTATGTTTTTAAAAAGTTATGGAAGCCCATTTCTGCCACTTAAGAAAAATAAATCCTTAAAAAGTAGTAATTACGACATGCTTAAGACAAGAGTTTTGGTAACAGTACTGAGAAAAAAACATCCATTTTTCTAATTTAAAATCACGTAAGAAAAAAGTTACCTGAGACCAGTACATATTATGAATAGTTAAAGTGTATTACTAGATTTTTTTTTTTTTATGAATGGCCCATAGATGTTTACTGCCTTGCCCTCTTTCTGCACATTCTAAAATACTTTAAAAACTGTTCTGTTAATTAGTAATATTCCTTAATTGAGTAATTTCTTGTCTTTAAGTAAGAACATGTTAAACATTTTTATATTCCTGATACCTGTATGGTTTTTCTTTAGTTCAAACCCTGTTATGGTTGGTGTGAACAGCCAAATCTGTCACAGAGTAGCATTAAAATATCAAGACATTTCTTTAGTCTTAGTCAGTTGTACACAAGTTTACAAAAATAAAATTAAGATCTCAGAAAGTTTTATTTGAGGTATTGAGGAAATGACAACAAACAAGACAACAAAACAGAAAAGAAATAAAACAACTGCTTATACAGACTTGTGTGTCATCCCCAAAAAAGCACAAATCATCCTTCAACATGTCAGTAGCACTGAGCAGTTATTTAATATTAATTCAGGGACATTCATAATAAATAGAACATAAATGAAAAGTAAAACAGTATTAATGTTATATTCACTCTGACATCTTTAACTGTTTGATGGAAGAGATTTGAAGTTTACAGTACAAAACATGAGCTGAAGAGAATCATCTCACCTGTAACTTCATTAAATAATAAATGGTTAAACAATATTGTCAAACAAAATATTTTCTGTTGGGTCATTTACTGGTCAAACACATTCCAATCCTGAAGGTGAAGGTCAGAGGTCAAAGCAGGGCACACAAATCAGGACCCAGTGAGACCTCATGCATCTGGGTGACCAAAAAATCCCTTGTTCATGTATTCAGCAAATACAAATCTATAAATTAGGCTTCTAATGAAAACATGACCCCTTTTCTTTCCCTTTTCAGCCACATGATAATCATCCTCTACTACATGAAAGCCAACCATCGCTGCTCTGAAGATATAGCACCTTCAGTGAACTTCAGCTGTGTGTGTGTTGTGTTTGCTGTTTTGACTTCATCTGGAAGTAAAGGGCCAATGGAAGGTAAGGACATAAAACACTACAGAAAGACAGAAGCGTTAAAGCTGCAGTCCCTCACTGGACACTTCAGGAAGAGTGTGAAGATTAAAAAGTGCAAACAGTTTCCCTTCATTGTTCTCCTTGTTCTCAAACATCATCAAAGATGCGTGAACGAGATGCAGAAGTCGAGAGGTAATGTCCTCCAGCATACCTGCAAAGAGACAATGATGCCCATTAAGTTCAATTTAAATTTAGAAAAAGCCAGGTGTTTCTTAAAAAATCTTAAGTTGCCCTTCCACAAATTTAGGCCTTAAAGAGTCTTAAATTAGAGCAGAAAGTCTTCAATTGTTAATGTCATTAAATGTTGCATTCATTGCAATAAATCAAAATAGACTACCAGTAAAAAGTTTTTGAACAGTAAGATTTTTTATGTTTTTTAAAGAAGTCTCTGCTCTCCAAGCCTGCATTTATTTGATCCAAAGTACAGCAAAAAAAATGTTTAATAATTGTACTATTTAAAATAAATACTATTTGAAAATACTATTTTAAAATTAATTTATTCCTGGGATTTCAAGCTGAATTTTTAAGCATCATTACTCCTGATCCTTCAGAAATCATTCTAATATTCTGATTTGCTGCTCAAAAACATGTATTGTTATTATCATTATTGTTAAAAACAGCTGAGTCGTTTTTTTTGATGAATAGAAAATTTAGAAGAACAGCATTTTTCTGAAATAGAAATCTTTTGTAACATTATAAATGTCTTTATAATCACTTTTAATCAATTTAAAGCATCACTGCTTAATAAAAGTATTATACTGACCTCATACAGATATAATTATACAGACCAAGCTTTTGAACGGCACAGTGTGTTACAAAAGCTTTTTATTTCAGATAAAAGCTGATCTTTGGATATGTCTATTCGTCAAAGAATCCTAAAAAACATGTACTCAACTGTTTTAAATATTGATGATGATAATAATAATGATATTAACAAAAATGTTTCTTGAACAGCATATTAGAATAATTTCTGAAGGATCACGTGACACTGAAGACTAGAGTAATGATGCTGAAAATGTAGCGTTGATCACAGGAATAAATTACATTTCAAAACATTCAAATAGAAAGCATTTATTTTAAATAGTAAAAATATCACAATTTTACTGTTTTTTTCTGCATTTTGGATCAAATAAATGCAGGTCAGGTGAGCTGAAGAGACTTCCTTTAAAAAAATAAACATTTAAAAATCTTACTGTTCAAAAACTTTTGACTGATGGTGTAACTTATTTATCACAAAAATATTTAGCTGTTCGAATTAATTATTTAGTAAATATTAAACATGATCACACATGATATTATTTTGACAAATATTTGTGGCAAAAATAGAACTGTTGTCACTATACTGTACGTCTTTCTCTTTTACTTGAGTAAGAAGTCTTGTATATATTAAAGAACAAAATAATATTTGAATAAAAATAACACTTAACTACAATTATATAATATCATAAACCATGCATCATCTAAGCAACAGTGACAGTATAAAAAATGCATAAGAAAAAACATTGAGTTCAGTTTGGCTCTCATAGTCAAAATTATGACTTTAAATTATGAGATAAAAGTGGAAGTTATGACTTATGTCATAATTATGAGAGAAAGTGGAAATTTTTAAGATAAAAAGTCAAAATTATGACTTATAAAGTCAAAATTATGAGATAAAATGTTAAAGCTATGACTAATTGAAATTATGACTTAAAGTTGAAATTGAGATGAAAAATTTTAAATGACTTAAGTAATAATTATACGCTAAAAAGTCATAATTATGACTTATAAAGTCAAAACTATGAAATAAAAAGTCAAAATTATGACATAGTGACAGCATAAAAATGCATAAGAAAAACAGTACTTTTGAGTTCGCTTCAGCTCTCATGCTAAAACTAATGCATTTCTTTTAGAAATATAATACAGACCTCCTGTTATCTGTTTCCAGCGGTTCTTCTCCAGTGAAGTCTAACGGTTCAACGTCCTGTAGTAACTCAGCTTTGTCACTTCGGTCTCTACGGGACTGAGCTGCACACACAAGTCACATTTTATATACCAGTCTCAATATTGTAAAACTCATTAATTATGAAACAAATAGCAGCTCTGTTGTTTCAATTCAGTTCAACAGCTGTGCCAATGTTTCAATTTAGCTACAAGTAGCTCTACTAAAGACAATCGTGCCATCATTTTTGCTCAAGTCAGTTTATTGTTCATTCAATTCACTGCAGTTAAATCAATAATGTTACTGAATTTAAATTGTCTTTCAACTCAATCCTCTTCTGACCAAGACCTCTAATATTGCTCACAGCATTTTGCATGAAGCTTTTGTAACCATGTGAATCTTCCTAACCTCTGCCAGTGTCTGTGCCAGGGCCATCCGCCTCCTTTAGCTCAGAGTATGTGCTTCTGTTCCTCCCACCGTGTCTTTCCCTGTGTTCACTATAGCGTTCCCTCCATTCCTGACAGACAGAGACGTGATGAACAGGGTTCAGACAGGCATCAGAGATTATATACAGTTTAGCCAGAAAACAAACTCACCCTTCGCCTGCCCTCGCCATCCTCTGTTCTCTGGCGTTTTCTTCTTTCTGAAAAACAAAAGCAACTTTTAGAGCAATTGTAAGATGAACATGTAATGTGTGTATATGGACAGTTGTGGCCAAAATGCAGAACACTAGTGCAGAAATTAGAACACTAGCATTTCCACTAGCTAAAAAATGGTTATAAGTCATCTTTTGGTGTAGTGTGTCAGTAGGAAATATCCGTTTACATTTCCAAACATTAATTTTGCCATTAATTGTAATAATCCAGTCAGATTTTTTTTGCACAAGGAGTATGATAACAGCCAGTGCTCCACACAGAGATCTGATCTCAACATCACCCAGTCTGTCTGGAATGACATGAAGAAACAGAACAAACTGAGGCAGACTAAATCCAGAAGAACTGTGGCAATGTCTCCAAGATGCACGAACCTACCTACAAAGCTACTGAAAAACTATGCCCAAGTGCACCTAGGGCAAAAGCTGCTTTAAACACAAAGGATGGTCACACCGAATGTTGATTTAATTTAGTTAATATAAGTTAACTGATAAAGAAAATCTATTTATGACATTTTTTTGACGGCATCCTCATTTTACAGCACTTTTACACAAGTGCCTAAAACCTTTAACAGTACTGTAGCTTTGCAGGTAGGTTTTATATATATTTTTTTTATCTTGGAGATATTGCCACAGTTCTTCTGGATTTAGTCAGTTATTTAAGTCAGAAATAAATGACTTAAAACCATTTTTAGCTAAAAAAATACTAGTGTTCTAATAATTTTAGCCACCACTATAATTAATTACCAATATTTTTCAGTCCTACACTCTTAAAAATTAAGGTGCTTTAAAAGGTTTTTCAAGCAATGCCATAGAAGAACAATTTTTTGGTTCCACAAAGAACCATTTAGTCAAAGGTTCTTTAAAGAACCATCTCTTTCTTACCTTTTTATAATCTGAAGAATCTTCTTTCGAACATTTTGTGAAACAGAAGGGTTCTTCAGATGTTAAAGGTTCTTTATGAAACCATTTAAACAGAAAAGGTTCTTCTATGGCATCGTGAAGCACCTTTATTTTTAAGAGTGTAGTAATCATTTACAAGTATTTATCTATGATGAGGAATGCATTAACATAGACGAACAAGTCCAATTTTAAATGCAGTGGGTTTTTAAATAGGAAACTAATGAGAGTTGGAATAAAAGGCCAGTGTTTGTAGTACCTCTCCGGATGAGTTCCCTTCCTTCATCCACCAGGTCAGAGGTCAGATCATTCTCACCCATGAACTGCTGAAAGCCCAGCAGATTCAGACAGCGTGTGCCCAGACTAAAAATAACAAGAGGAAAAACAAAGAGCTAACAGTCTCTATCATAGGTGATCTCATGTGTGCCAAATATGTGAGAATCTCCTTTGGAGTGAAATCTTACCTGAAGTAAGTTGCAATGCAGAGCAAAACGATGAGCATTGGATAATAAATATAAAATCCATTTGCGATGAATGACAGCACTTGCATGGATCCCATTATCTAACAGAGAGAAAGAGAAATTATGAAGTTAAGTAGCCATAAGTATCAGTACAACTGGGTTATTCACCTTATTTTTTTTAATGCAAAAGTAAGCTGTTTTCTGTGAATGTGTGAGACTTCTGGTTTATTAGCCGTTGTAGGGAAATAACAAGAAGAATAAAAACGTGCAGTAGATGGTAAAACTCTTTGCACTAAAAACCAGCATGCTCCTAATTAATACACTAAAAAAAACATGGAAAGACACACCAATTTGCCATATCAAGCAGCATAGCGAGCTGTTCTGTACAGCTAAAAATAGCTGGAAGTAAATGACAGTGGAAGGCAGACACATTAAATTGACAAATTTCCCACTCTTACAGGAAAAATAAGGTGGATATACATTTATGAATACATTTTTTATATCATAATTAATTGATGAATTTACAGTTATTGAACTGAACTGAATCAACACTGGACTGACTTGAACTGAATAAGGACATTACTGTCTTTTTAGAGATTTTTATGATGTAAAATTAAGAAACATCACAAATGAATACTCATATTTTAACTTTAAAACATTCTTGCTGAATAAAGAATGTAAGAGTATCCCAAAAAACAACTGAAAAACCACACGCATTCAGACTTTTATTTGCATTATCAATAAATAAAGTGTTCATAGAAGTTGCCATTCTACATTTTTAGTAAATAAAGTAAAATAAAGTAAATGTTGTTTTTTAACCAAGTAATATTACATTGATACATTTACATAAGTTTAAAAATATATAATCATAAATTAAAAATGATTTTTTTTAATTAAGACACATTCACATGTAATTTATATTTATTTCTAATTATCTATCTATCTATCTATCTATCTATCTATCTATCTATCTATCTATCTATCTATCTATCTATCTCAATATCTCTCAATATCTATCTATCTATCTCAATATCTATCTATCTATCTATCTCAATATCTATCTATCTCAATATCTCTCAATATCTATCTATCTATCTCAATATCTATCTATCTATCTATCTCAATATCTATCTATCTATCTCAATATCTATCTATCTATCTATCTATCTCAATATCTATCTATCTATCTATCTATCTATCTATCTATCTATCTATCTATCTATCTATCTATCTATCTATCTATCTATCTATCTATCTATCTATCTATCTATCTATCTGCCTGATGATCAGGAGTGTTAGGGTGGGTTTCACCAATAAGCATCAAGTTTAAATCTTAAATCTAGATTTATCTAATTATTCTGTTGCAACAAACTTACAAAGCACTTACATTTAAATCATCATTTTGATTCTGATTTTAATTTAAATTTAAGTTAGAATAACCTACTGTTAATACAGTTTTTCAATTACTTTAAACTTTGTTTTAAATCTCAGTTAGGGATTAACTTTAAATGTACAGGTGATGAGGTTAATAAAATGATCTGCAGGTGAAGGCGTTAATCACAGGTTAGAATTCTAATCTTGGTTCATCTGTGTGTGTTTAAAATGTAAAATTTACTGATGCTAATTTTATAGATTCGTGATTATATTGATCTGTGAGAGTGGTGTGTGGCTCACTGAGTTGTACGCTGTCTTCTCTCTCTTTTGATGGGAGATGGTGGAATCCATGTGAATCACACCCAGAAAGTTCAGACACAGCGGAGGAGTCAAACGGCAAAACAACCTGCACAGCAATCAGAATTATATGTACAGAATACTGATACAGCAACTAATCAAAACAACCTGCAGATGATTTCTGTAACAGTCACAAGGTGTTTCGTACATGCCGCTGAACTGCAGACTGTAGGCGTCCGTCTGGTGGTGAGGGGCCAGGTAATAGTAGTTAAAGACTCGGATCCGGAACACAGTGGAGTACACGCAGTAACACAAGAAAAATATGGTGACAAAACACGCCATCTATTGGACAAAGAGAAAAGAACAATGTACAGGTTTCAGTTTTGCATTGTACAGCTTTCAGGTTTCAGTAACCATTTTTACTATTAATTCCCAATAGTCATGATTATTGAATTCTGTTTCTGATTCACTTAGTAAAATGGTTTGCAAACAACATTTCATATACATGTTATAATAAATAAGTTAGAATAATCAAAAAAAAAATCACATATTTCATAAATTTAATATTATATATATATATATATATATATATATATAATTTTTTTTTTTTTTTACACAGGTCAACACATTATATTCTGATTGAAAAGATGGATCTCAAAATCATACAGTTATTGTTGGAAAGGGTTCGAATACACAAAAATGATAAAAATGAAGAACTTTTGAACTATTATTTTCTCTTGTGGATGTCTTATAAAATATCTTATTCAAGTCAGTACTAAATAAAAAAATAACATGCATTTTGTATGATCCCCCTTATTTTGGTAAAATAACCATTTTGCAGACTCTGCAAGGTGTATGTAAACGTTCTGTATGTGTGTAATTGTGCTTGTTTCTCCTCACCTCTATGTAAACATAGTTGTAGTCTCTCTCTGCGAGCTGAATGAAGACAGCAAAGAGAGACAGAACGGGCTGTGTGCTGAAGAAGGTGCATTCAGACCAGACTACGGCTGCAGAAAACATGCACAAAACCACAGCCAGCACGCGATAACACCACCGGCGGAAAACACACTCCCAGTACCACTCTACGGGACAGAGAGAGATGCAAGAGGTTAAAACCTATTCAAACTGTTCATTTACAACATGTCTACCTCAGGTTAGTGATTTGAACAAACCCTTAATGCTGAATATACTGTAAACTGTGATACATTTATGCTTCAGACATGAATGACATCTCAAATTGTCTGACTTGTTGAGACATTGGATGACAAAACAGGCAAAAATCTCAGATATCCATCCAGAGATAGCAAAGCCCGCAGCTCTAACATTGGAAAAAGCATAGCGGCCAACTTTGGCCTTGATGTCATTGAATTCTACCAGAGTTGTGTGACAGTTAATCAAACTAAATCCTACCTGTGGCAAAAATGTCACTAAAAACTCTAAAAAAAATCACTTTAAAATTAATGTTTCATTGCAAACGTGTTGAACATTATATAGCCTGTTATTTCATTGAAGGAGAAGTTCACTTCCAGAACAAAAATTTACAGATAATTTACTCACCCACTTGTCATCCAAGATGTTCATGTCTTTCTTTCGTCTGTCATAAAGAAATTATGTTTTTTGAGGAAAACATTTTAGAATTTCTCTCCATATAGTGGACTTCTACAGTGCCCCTGAGTTTGAGCTTTTAAAAATGCAGTTTAAATGCAGCTTCAAAGGGCTCTAAATGATCCCAGAGGAAAAAGGGTCTTATCTAGCGAAACGATCGGTTATTTTCTTTAAAAAATTGCCAATTTATATACTTTTTTAACCTCATGCTCATCTTGTCTAGCTCTGTCAACTTTGTGTATTCCGGATCATGACAGTTATCCCATTTACTTTTCTTCTCCAACTTCAAAAACGTCCTACATCGCTGTTTGATCTTTTTTGCACATTAACTTTGTAGACACTGGGTTGGTAGTTCTGCAGCGATGTAGGATGATTTTGAAGTAGGAGGAGAAAATGAGATGGGAGTTTTCGACTTACCCTAACTGTCTTGAACCGGAAAGCACAGATTTGATGCACACTTAGACAAAATGAGCATTTGAGATTAGAAAGTATATAAATTGTCAATTGTTTTTAGAAAATATCCAATCGTTTTGCTAGATAAGATCATTTAGAGCCCTTTGAAGCAGCATTTAAACTGTATTTTGGAAGTTCAAACTCATGGGCACCATAGAAGTCCATTATATGGAGAGAAATCCTTAAATGTTTTTTGAGGAAAACATTTTTTCTTTCGACTGAAGAAAGAATGAAAATCTTGGATGACAAGGGGGTCTGTCAATTTTTGTTCTGAAAGTGAACTTCTCCTTTAAATGAGAAGCTGTTTTCCCACAAAAGCTGTTTATTCAGCATATGAAAGCCTCTCCTCCATTGCCATCCATTCTTAAAAAATGGCCTCGGCCAGACAACCAACTTCTTCTTTTTGTACTGTAAGGTCACGGGTCGGTGCTAATACTTGTGTGTGTGCTGAAATGTAGCAACCATTCCAAAGTCTTTTCAAAGCGGCATGGCATTTGATGATAAAACTACTGATATTTTTGTCAGTATTCAGCAAGAGACTGTTCCACAAACATTCCAATCTTGCTAGACTTGTGTGTTTTTGTGCAACAGTTTGCTTTTATAAAATCTTTGTGAAAGAAAGCTGCTGGTACTACCCAAGTAAAGCATGCATTAAATCATTTGATGGAACAGGCCTTAAAGGCGGGTTCCTGTTATTCCTGCTGCACAGATATACAACAATGACAATGCTTTCCTATAGACCTTTTCATGCTGAAATACTTTTTCTATTATGCATAAAAAATAACCTTAAATACAAAAAAGGGTGTGAATGGGTGAACAGGAATGCATTGTTTTGAAGTCTCCTTTGTTGGCATGATCATTGTAAATGGGCCCTCATGCTTTAAAGCAATTTTGCCTATAAAAGGAGTGAATGTATCCAGAGGTTTTCTCACCCACGGTGGGCGTGTACAGGTACTTGCTGATCCATCCGGGTGGTTCTGCAGAGGGGAAGCTGTGAACGAACTGGTGGGTGGCGCTTGTCTCATTTTTGGCCACGTCCTCTAAGTGAAGAGCCTCGTCCAATAGAATCTGCCACTGAACTTGCGTACGGTTATGCCTCTGAACGGCATAGATCACCTGACAGGAGATATTAATAGGATGCAATTACAATACATACCATTATGTATATTTTATTATAAATAATTGTTTTTTAAAAAAGTATATTTAATATAAATCAATTACTTATTATAATTATATTTATATTAAAATTATAATAATTTACTAAATAATTTTTTATATTTAATAAAATATATAAAATTTTGGTCCAAAGTCAGAGTTAGAAACGTCTTGGGGAAAACAAAAAGCCTTTTTCCAAAAAAAATTATGCATGCAAATTGTATATAAAATCCAAGGTACACATTCAAATAATCAAAAAGATACTTTTAAAAACAACAATGGAACAAAAGTTCAAACATTACTTCAATATCATTTAAATAAACTGAAATTATAGAGGTTAGGGTTCAGGACAGCTACCTCCCAATTGAAAGTACCCAAGAAATTAAGTTTATATATATAAATAATAACACCTAAGATGTAAATACTTAAATGCTTTTAAATGTGTTTATTGGTTGTGGGACAGCAGTTTTGACCAATTCTGTACTTCCATGCTGAAGAATAAGATGGATTTTATTACCTGTTTATGTAATTTGACTAAGCTCTTTTTACTAGGATAAGGGTTTCCTTTGTCATCGAAGTCCTCATAATCATCCATGTTCCTGCCCATCTTTTCTTGGTATTCTACAGGACACTGAGAAAGACGTGATTAGACATGAAAGAGTGTTAATGTCCCATTTTTACACATGCACAGTCACCAGGATGTAGATTAAGTTAAACGTACCTTTTTCAGAATGGTATCAATGCATTTGCGTAGTGGATGATTGTATTTGATCGTCTCATTGACTGTTTTGACATCCTGTAAAAGTGTGGACACTTAAGTATGCACTTATTTTTGATAAGACAATGCATGAACTTTGACCAAAGAGTTGATGATCTCACCTCCATGACGTCTTCCAGGTTTTCCTCTGCATCTGCTTTCTCCGTCATCAGTTTTGCTGCTTTAAAGTACGTCTTTGCCAGCAGCTGCCCGTGGCACGATGCCCTCCAATAAGAGCGTGGGATTTCCACCAGACCGTATCCTAACAACAACACCAGGAGGAACAACCCCCAGGTATTGGCGGCGGTAATGCCGATCGTCCTCAAGTCAGACCTTAAAACACATTTGAGTAACAAATGTTAGATGTGCATTGGTCTACAAATGAAAGGAGTGCTGTGATTGGTTGAAGGCAAAAGATGAGGGTGGGATACTGACCAGGAGAGACGCCATTTTGGAGTGACTGCGACGTAGATGAGCAGAGAGCAGAAGATAAGCAGGTATGTGCCATAATAAATGGCATTTTCTATAAGAGCCGTTTTTATCTTTCCGGAGATGGAGAAACCCCCTGAACGTGCATATGACTGCATGAAAGGAATCAAGAGCCTGCGCACATAAAAACAAGACAATTTTTAAATAATTTTTCCGCCTTATTTTTCCCGTAAGAGCGGGCATGGCCATTTGTAAATTGTATGGGTCTCGCTTCCAGTCTTATCTGCGTCCAGGTATTTTTAGCTGTACAAAACAGCTGGGTTCACTGCTTGATATTGCAAATTGATGCTTCTTACTATATTATTTCAATGTATTATCTTAATTATGAAAAGGTTTGTTGTGCAAACAGTTTTACTGTTTACCACATGTTGTTTATCCCTTGTTATTTCCCTATTTGTGGCGAATGAACTGGTAGTCTCGCCTATAGGCTTTCTTCCGCATTTAAGAAAGAAATGGATACTTCAGTAAAAGCAAAAACTCTCAATAAATTGGTAATCACCAAAAAGTGCCATAAAACAAATGTTTTTCAGAAATGTTGATTCTAGAAGGTGTTTTCACATTCACTTTCTTTTATTGCAGTAAAAAAATTCTAATTTTAATAGTACTAAAATTTTTCACAATTTTTTTATGAGAGGATTAACTACTCATTTCACGAAGCACTGCAAATAAACAATATTGAATTAATACTAATTGACTGTAGTTATTTTATTTCTTTTTATTTTAACAATTAAAATTTTACAATTTTATACAATTAATTTACTAAAAAAAAATTAAGTTAATACAGATGATTTACTAAATAATCAACCAAAAATCTATATTATTTAGTCAATACTAAATTAATGACTGTAGTCATTAAAAAATGAAAATAAAGTATTGTTTTGCAATATATTTGCTGCAAAGTATTTAAACGTATACAAATATTGTATACACTGCCGTTCAAAGGTTTGGGATCAGTAAGATTTTGAATGTTTTTAAAATAACTTTCTCATCACGGCTGTATTAATTTGATCAAAAATACAGAAAAATTAAAAAATAAAATATTATTAGCATATTACCAAAATAACTGTTTTCTATTTTTTTAATATACATTAAAATATAATTTATTTCTGAGATGCAAAGCTGAATTTTCAGCATCATTACTTAGTTTTTAGTATCACATGATCCTTTAGAAATAATCCTAATGTGCCGATTTATTAAAAAACATTGGAAACAGTTGTGCTGACTAATATTGTTTTAGAACCTGATACATTTTTCAGGATTCTTTGATGAATAAAAAGTAAAAAAAAAAAAGGCATTTATTTAAAATATAAATACTTTGTAACAAAATAAACTACAGTTAAAAAATGGGGGTCAGTCATTTTTATTTCTTTTTTTTTTAAATGAAATGAATACTTTAATTCAGCAAGGATGTGTTAAGTTGATTAAAAAAAGTGACAGTAAAATTTTTGAATAAATGCTGTTCTTTTTAACTTTTTACTCGCTAACGAATCCTAAAAAAACATTAAACGGGTTACAAAAAATATTAAGCAGCACAAATGTTGCAAAACATTGATAATGGTTCATAATAATAATAAATGAGCATAATAAAATGATTTCTGAAGGATCAAGTGACACTGAAGACTGCAGTAATGATGCTGAAAATTCAGCTTTGCATCACAGGAATAAATTACATTTTAAAGTATATTAAAATAGAAAAACATTTAAAAAATTCTGCATTTTTAACCAAATAAATGCAGCCTTGATTAACCTAAGAGACTTGTTTAAAAAATTTTTTTTTAATTTTACTGATCCCAAACTTTTGAACAGCAGTGTAGATTAAGTTGTATACTTGATTGCATGATTTGCAATGCTTTAATGGAGTTAGCATAAACTGCTGGTGTTTTTGGTGAAATGTCCATTTCAAATTAATTACTTTTTAATAAGTGAAAGCATTAGTCACAGTACCTTAGTAACCTTAGTCAGAGTAGTGCCACATTCAAATTTTGACTAAAATAAAAAAAAGACACTATGAGGGATAGAAATTTCGCTCTGTTGATAGTACTGTTGTTAAAGAACATACAGATCATACAGTTTAGCTGATGAAATGTCTTTCCGAAAAAAATAAAACCCCTCATAAAACAGTTGTAAAAGTGACCCTGGACCACAAAACCAGTCTTAAGTAGCACGGGTATATTTGCAGCTATTTTTTTTTCTCCAAAAATCATTAGGATATTAAGTAAAGATCATGTTTAATAAAGATATTTTGTAATTTTTCTACCGTAAATATATCAAAACTTCATTTGGACAACTTATTGTCCAGTATTTCGGTTTTTTTGGCACCCTTAGATTTCAGTTTTTCAAATAGTTGTATCATGGTCAAATATTGTCCTATCCTATCAAATCATACATCAATGGAAAGCTTATGTATTCAACAGATTGACCCATATGACTGTTTTTGTGGTCCAGGGTCACAAATATGGTGTCTAACCTGCTCTATTGTGGCTTAAAACATCATTTAACAATATCAGAGCTCAAAAGAACCCTACTGTTGCTCTTAATTGTGAAGAACCAGTGGAATCACATAATTTCTCTCGCACCATGTCAGGAACTGTGACGTCCAGTAAACCACCCTCCAAAACACAGGCAAAATTCCATCTGGGATATAACTCCAAGGCTTATAGCAAGTCTTTGGGACCCTGTAGTCGGAAGAAGGTGGAATGATGGTGAAAAGTTAATGTATAACCATATCAACTGTGTTAACTCAACATAGAAGTCTTAGCACTATTTGTATAACAGTGTTTAAACACATTTCACAGCTTAAGTTCTTCCTAGTGCTATTTATTTTACCAAAGCAAACGTGTTTACCTTTGCGTTGGAAGCATTGAAGAGTTGGAGGAATTATCGCTCTTCAAAGTGTTGCTTGCAACACGGTGGACCACATTGTCATTCTTGCACTGGTTATATATGGTCTGTGGAAGCAACACATCACAGGGATTGAGAATAACAAAGCAAAATCAGACTGCTTTTACATCTTATTTGTGTTTAGATAACGCTTATTTTCCCCACAGCAGATGTTTTGGGTCGCATGCTTGCCATCTGTTGATCATAGCAGTCATGCATACATTAAATGGCTCTAGATAAGAGCACATGTTAAATGCCCTAATTATAAATGCAAACATCACTGCCTAGTTTTATTCTACTACTCATTTACACAATGGTTTTTGTAGGTTTTATAAAGGTTAATTTAGGACTTTTGAACTTTCAGAACTTTGAAGACCGAGTACTGAAAATTTTATGAATAAAATTTATGGAACATATTTTGTCAATATGTTCTCTAAATGTTGCCTTGTATTAGCAAATCTTCAAAGTTTCCAACAAGTTTCCATTAGCCAAAAAATGGCTTTATTAACTCTGCTCCCAACCACTAGAAAATGGAAATTTGATAAAAATATATGGAAGCCCGTTTCTACCGCTGAATAAAAAAAAAAGAAAAGGTTATTGCAACTTTTTATCTGACAATTCAGACTTTTTTCCTCAGAATTGCATGACACAAACTCACAATTCTGAGAAATGAAGTCAGAATTGCGATACATAAACTCACAATTACAACTTATAAAGTCAAAATAGCGAGAAAAGGTCGCCCTTCGAGACATAAAGTCCCAATTCTGATTTAATTTCTCAGATTTATGGATTTATTTCTATTGTGGATTTATTTATTGTAATTGTGAGTCTAGACATTCTGACTTTATTAATTCACAATTGTGAGTTTATATCTCACAGTTCTGACTTTATTTCTCAGAAAAGTCAGAATTGCGAGTTTTAATCTAACAATTCTTACTTTATAACTCTGTGAGTTTATATAATGCAATTCTGACTTTATTTCTCAGAATTGTGAGTTTATATCTCACAAAGTCAGAATTGCAAAACGTAAACTCGCGACTGCAAGGAAAAAAAGTCCAAATTGTGAGATAAAAAGTTGCAGTTAATTTTTAAATTTTTTTTTTATTATTCATTGAAATGGGCTTTCCTAGATTTATGATCAAAACAAGAACTTATAACAGAAAAATCTAACTAATTCAAAGGAAAATATGTTTTGATACCCCAACTGACAGATATTTGTTCTTAATAATAATAATTCTGATCAGTTTCTTAGAAAACAAGACTTCATATCTTTAAATTGCATCTGAAGTAAATGTACAGTATCTTGATTTAAGTATATTTGGGTATTTGTATTTGCAACAAAACAAAAATCCTGAGAGTGATATTCATATTTATTGCAGTTCATGCAAACTTTATGAATTTAAGACTGAATCTAAGATTTCCTCTCTGATTTAAGATAATTTCCACAAGGATTGCACAAACTTTTTCATGAAAGTTTCAGTTATTCATAGTTACTGGATGATCATTTTAATTGAATTTTACAGCAATTGTACCCAAAAATAAAATAAAATAAATATATCCAGTCAAAGAAAAATTATTCAGACACCAGATATCATTTTTGATATTTTTACTAGTGGGTGTGCAGGACACTATAGTTCATCTATGTAAGTGAGGATAGCAAAATAAAGTACTGTGACATTATACCCACATATTTTTCATACAGTGGACTACCAGTGAAACTGATAAAAATTTGGGACCAAAAATTATTTAGACACCTGAACCTGACCATGTTTTGCCTAAGTGTTTTTTCTTTAATTGCTAATGCAACCTTTTTACACTACAGACTGAACAAAATTAAGCATTTCTTTGTAATTGATCAACAAAGTCTTGATAGTTGTGTAAATACTGTCATACAATTTTCAAGATTAATTTGTTCTGTTTAACTCTGAGTTCTTGTGATTTTAAAAAACAGTAGCGAATAGACTGTGAAGTGTTGAAGGTATCAAAATAATTTTTGGTTTGACTGTATATTCATAGAAACGGGTTTAGCACACTTAGGCAGTTAAGACATGCAATCTTTCAGCTTTTCATGCTTTATTGTTTAGTCATGATTATAGTGTTTAGATACAGTATGTGTGTGCTTACTGTAAATGTGACAATGCATCAACCTTTTACCAGCCCAGATTTTTAACTACTACACCACGACACATTCGACTATGTTCTCTACACATGCAGAGGCTCTCACCGTGCTGACATCCAGCGGGAGGATGAAGACGATGAGGAAACACAGGAACCAGGCGAGGAGGGTGGCGAAGAGGACCATCCGATGCTGCTTGCGAAAATCTCCATATCGGTGCAGCAGGAAAAGCGCGAGGAAGAACACCACCACCACCTCCAGCGCAAGCGCCACGCCACTCATCCTGACTGCTCTCTGTCTCACATGTAACCCGTCAGACAGGCACGAGACACTCCATCAACATGAGCACTGTTTGGATAGAGAAACTTCGTCAGCATTTGTAATGTACATCTAATATTGACATTAATAACAGGTTCATTGGAGCCAGACTGGCAGGAATGTGTCTGTCAATGAATCAGAAAGCTTAAATGTCATAAAGAAATTGCCAGGTTAAAATTCACCCTGAAATCAAAAGAAAGGAATATGAAATTATTTTGTTATTTGGATTACGATCACTGCAATTTGTGAAATATATAACTGTAATGAGAATTTTGGAAAATAAAATAATTTTCTTTTTAGCAAATTAAATATGAGTGAAATGTGATAGATAAAATTAAACAAAATATATAAAAAATGATCAAATATATATTTGAAAAAGCATATAATATTTAACAATAATAAACATATCATATAGGGCTGGGCGATTTGGCCTAAAATCAAAATCTCGATTAATTGAACATTTTAAGCCGATTACGATTAATGAACGATTATTTTATTCATTTATAAAATTATATTTAAATAATATTTTTTTTTTGCCCTCATAGTTCACTGACAAGTTTTGTACAGTAAATATGCTCACATATTACAAGTGAGAGATTTTTGAATGAAGGGTGCACACACTAACTACTATCTATGATTATTTATTGAACATTAGTGTTGAACAACTGAAATTAAAGCACACATTGCTTAAAACAAAAGTCACATTTTTCTTAAATTAGTGAAAATAAATAACTTGCAATTAAATTATTTATAAAATAATAATAAATATTAAAAGTAGAAAATAAGCAGTATCTCTTCTAAATAAAATTACTCTTACGTGACTCCACACGTAGTAGTGTTTTTAAAGGGAAAGTAATTGAAATAATTGACCTGGAAAAATTTGATCGATTATAGGTTCTGAATGTCGATTTCGATTACTTTTCGATTAATCGCCCAGCCCTAATATCATATATAATTAAATTGATAAAATAATATACACAATAAATATATAATATAAAGTAATTGTTTTAATATTTATACTAAATTATAAACTAAACCCCAATATAAAGAAAATACAGTAAAAAGCATAAATGTCATAAAGAAATTGCCAGGTTAAAATTCACCCTAAAATCTAAAGAAAGGAATATGAAATTATTTTGCTATTTTGGATTAAGATCACTGCAATTTGTAAAATATATAATTGTAGTGAGAATTTTGGAAAATAAAATAATTTTCTTTTTAGCAAATTAAATGAGTGAAATGTGATATATAAAACTAAATAAAATATATAAAAAATATCTAATATATATTTGAAAAGGCATATAATATTTAATAATAATAAAAATGTCATATTAAATTAATAAAACAATATAAACAATAAAAATATAATATAAAGTAGTTTAATCATTTTAATATTCATACTAAATTATAAACTAAACACCAATATAAAGACAATACCGTAAAAAAAAGCATAAACGTCATAAAGAAATTGCCAGGTTAAAATTCGCCCTAAAATCTAAAGAAAGGAATATGAAATTATTTTGTTATTTTGGATTAAGATCACTGCAGTTTGTAAAATGTATAATTGTAATGAGAATTTTGGAAAATAAATTAATTTTCTTTTTAGCAAATTAATTATGAGTAAAATGTGATAAATAAAATATATAATAATTTATCAAACATATATTTGATAAAGCATATAATATTTAATAATAATAATAAGTATCATATATAATTAAATTAATTACATAATATAAAAAATATATATAATATAGAGTAGTTTTAATATTTATACTAAATTATGAACTAAACACCAATATAAAGAAAATACAGTAAAAAGAAAGTATCAGAAACGTAAGACAAACTGATGTCAAACTATTTAAAATGACTATCTCTGTAATGTCGGTTGATTGAAATTATGTCGTTAAGTTTGAGTACTGAAGAATACCGGTTGCTAAATTTATTTCACGACACGTAGTCATTGCGTAATTAATAGTACAGAGTCAAAGAGGTTCTGTCACAGCTACAGGAGCACTTTTCCGCTACAATTCATCTTTTGACCGTCAATGAAACATTATGGAAAGAACTGGAGAATAACTTACGAGTTCAAACAGACACTCAGATATCTCCGATATCTGAAGAACGAGTGTAGGTCCGATGAGGGAGAATGATCACATCTCTTGGTAAAAATTAAGCAGCCCGTGATATTTGTGTACAGAACCTTTTGACGTGACACGTAACTGAGCAGTGATGCACTTCCGCCTCACGTGAGGCATTATGGGAAATGTAGTTTTCCCCCACAGGTTTCCGTCAATCCATTTTTATTTTATTTTTTAGTAATTTTGCTGTGCTTCTATCATAGGTAGTTTTTTATAACAGTACAATTTTTGTTGTACTATTATATATAGTTTTCAGTAAATTTTAGTTTAAGAAAAAAAGCATTTTGTATCTATATACCAAAAAGTATGTAGTATGTAGTTCATATTACTGTTTTTTTTATATAATTTTTTTCATTTCATTTTATGAAGTCAAATTAAGTTTTATTAACATGGAAATTTCTTGTTTAAAAATATTTGAATTTTATTTTACATTTCCAGTTTTCATTTAAACTTTTAACTTTTAGTGTTTTTGTTATGTGCGTTTGTCTTTTTTATGTATTCTATTTACATTTAAATAATTTTTATTTTAGTTTTTATGTATTTCCAACTTAAACAGTTTTTTAACTGTTCACTTTTTTGTTTTATTAATATTTTAAATAAGCTTTTATTTTTTATATGTGTAGTTTTAATTTTAGCTTAATGTTTAGTAATTGTTATGTGCTTTTGTCATTTTTATTTTTTTTAATATTGCTATTTTTGTTAACCCATTTTACTTATTTGTTTGTGTATTCTATAAGCAAATTCTAGTTTAAATAAAAAAAGCATTTTGTATTAATATACTAAAAAATATTTTGTATTTATATTTATAGGCTATTTCATATTACTGTGTTTTTTTTATTTTTTTTTATTTGAGATTTAGTAACAGAAACATGTGGCATTTAAAGGTCCTTCATTTAATATTACGGTTTACAATTATTAAATTGTATTAAAATAAATTATTTATAATTTAGGATTTTTATTTTATTTTTCTGGTTACAGTTAATTACTATTTAATTATTTAAATAATTATTATTAGTCAATTGTTCTAGTGTTAGTAAAAAAGCATTTATTATTTATATATTTATAGGCTATTTCATATTACCATTTTTTTTTTTTACATTTAATTGTTTTTTTAAATGTAATTTTATGAAGTCAAATTTAGTTTATTTTTTAATATTTTGTATTATATATTTATTTTTTAACATGAAAATTTTATTAAAAGTCACCAAATTATAAATACTTTAGTATTCAGTTTTTATATTTCACATTACTACTTTTACATTTAATTACATTTTTTAAAAAATTTATAAAGTAAATTTTAGTTTTAGTAACACAGAAATATGCAGCATTTAAAGGTCCCTCGGTTTATTTTACATTATTGTTTATATTGAATAAATTTGCATTAAATTCAAAATAATAATTTTTCTGTTTACATTTAATTACTCTTTATTTCAATAATTATTTATATTATTAGTATTTTTTTTTTTTAATCTTGTGAAGTAAATTTTACTAACATAAACATGATGATTAAAGGTCCCTCACTTCATTTGTATTTCATATTACTGTGTTTGCAGTGAAAAATGTAATCTGTAACCAAGAGTTGACTGGTGAAAGTAAATTTTTATATATACTTTATATATCAAGAATAATCAAAAATCCACAGCAATTTAAACCTTTCTTTTATATTTATATTTTTTTATATTTGTGAATTTTGAGCATTGTATGATGATAGCAGAGAAGAATCAGTCAGAACGCTTTTCTGCAGTAAAATCTTCTGGAAAGTCATCCTCTGCTAATTTGTAGAAGCGACTTGAAGATCTAGATGTTCAAAAAAGCCCAGGTGGAGAGATCATCTGCCCACAACGAGCCCAGAAACTGAATACACACTGCCCGATCCTCCAGCAAACACTGCACCTGACCAATAAGATCCAAACTCAGGTTCTCCAGTAACCTCAGACACAGATCCCAGTCCTCCATATAGTCTGTGTTCTCCAGAGAGTCCAGCAGCAGAGAGAGCAGCACATCAGCCGACTGGAGCCAGTCCTGAACGCTCATCATCTTCATAACATTTGTCCAGTACGTCCAGCATGCACTGTGTGAAGCAGAAAGGAAAGAGTCAGCTCAGCGTTTGTGGCAGTTCTCTTGTCTGAGTGTAACAGGTGTGCGGGTGCTAAAACCATCTGCTCCTCTCATCCTAAACCCTTTACAGCAAACAGGGCAAAGCTCAGGGGTAATCATGTTATGGTGAAGTCATCATAATAGCAGCACTTTGTTTCCTGTTTTATCTCTTTCGCAGTTAGTTTTTACGTAACATAAAGCATGAGGATGCATTATTATGCAGATTTTAGAATGATATAAAGTCAGAAATATTTAAATTATTTGAATGTTTAGTATTTTTTTTTAAATGCTTTAGTCATTTTTTTCCCTTTTGATTTATTTATTTATTTATTTTAAATATTACTATTTAGCTTTACTTTTACTTAAGTTTTTATTTCCAGTTAAAAATTTTAGTTCTTCAACTTAAAGAGTTAGCTGTCAAGACAACTTTTTTTTAAATAATATTTTATTAAACTTATTTTATATTTCCAGTTTTAATTTGAACTTTGAACTTTTAGTGTTTTTGTTATGTGCTTTTTTGTCATTTTTATGTATTTCTATTTACACTTAATTAATTTGTCTTTCGGTATTTATTTTAGTTTTTATGTATTTCCAAATTAAATAGATGCCATTGCAACATTTCCATTTTTTTTTGTTTTATTAATATTTTGAATAAGCTTTTATTTTTATATGTTTGATTTCAATTTTTGCTTACTTTTTTGTAATTTTATTATGTGCTTTTGTCATTTGTATTTTTTTAATATTACTATTTAGATAAAAAAAAAATATATATATTTTTTTATTTTACATTTATTTTTTTTATTTCAAATTTAACAAGTCAAATTTATTTTTATTAACATGGAATCATTGTGATTAAATGTCTGTGTGAGTTTACATTGATTTATTTAAAAATAATTGTATTAAAAACAGAAACATTAACCTCCGGTTTCGCAGACAGGGCTTAATCCTAGTCCTATAAAATGTAAGTCTGAGCTGTTTCAGCTGAAAGAAACTTGCACTGATTGATCTTAAAATATATAATGTTTTTTTCTAAGCACATTTATAAAAATAACTTAAATGTCCTAATTGAACTATGGCCTATAGTCCTGGCTTAGTCTAAGCCCTGTCTGCGAAACCAGTCATAGTTTTTAAAGGTCTCAGTTTATTTTTAAAATGACTGTTTTTATTAAAATAGTTTTAAATACATTTAAATAATTTAGTTTTATTAACATGGAAACAGGGTGATTAAACGTTCGTCTGAGTTTACATTGATTTATTAAAAACTTTTTGTACTAAAAACAGAAACGTAGTGTTTAAAGGTCTCTGTCTAATTTTAATATTAATGTTTTTATTGAAAAAAACTTTTCAAAATAGTTTTTTACATTTATTACATTTTAATGATTTTTATTTCAGTATTTGTTTTGGTTTTTATGTATTTCCAACTTAAACAGTTAGATGCTATTGTAACATTTTAGTTTTAGTATTAAAAAACACATTTTATAGGCTATTTCATATTACTGATTACTATTTTAGATTGAATTATTTTTTTTATTTCAAATTTTGTTTTATTAACATGAAAACATATGCTGATTAAAGGTCTGTCTGGGTTTACATTGATTTACTTTCAAAATAATTCCATGAATGAGATTTTTGTATTAAAAACAGAAACATGTAGTGTTTACAAGGTCTCAGTTTATTTTTACTATTACCATTTTTATTGGGAAAAAAAATTAAAAGTTTACATTTAAATCATTTTATTTTCAGTATTTGTTTAGTATGTATTTCAAAACTTAAACATTAATTTTGTCATTTTTATTTGCTTTTTTATTATTATTTATTATTATTATTATTATTAAATAATATTTAATATAAAACACATAACACATTTTTTACTGAAAGATGAAAATTTATTATAAAATGTGTTGGCTGATTTTCCTTAATTTGCTATTCCAAATAATCAATTTAAAACGTTTTGAAAAATACTTTTTATGCAACTATTTTCAAGCTTTTTTTTTTTTTTTTTTTTGCTGGTATATAGTGTTCTTTGCCTGGTGTATCCACTAGGTGGCGATATTTATAACAAATATCCTATTCACGTTTAATTATTGAAGTTCGGACGCGCATGTCTGATTTATCCACTAGATGGCGCTTTTTATCGTTTTGCTCTTGTCCCAATTGAGAATGCGCTGTTATGCACGCTTATTTTTAGATTAATTTGTTTCATGTTCCAGGTTTACAGTGACATTGAAAGCCATTCATCCATTTAGTTGGTTTTGTCTTTCCCACGGCTGGATTTCAGTCTCTCTTATGCTGCACTCTGATGAATGACAAAGAAATCAGACGCCTGAGAAGACCCATAAACTGCTATTGTTACACCAGCAGCCTTTATATTCTCTCTATTATAAACTGCTATTGTTAATCTTGGCTTATTACATGAAATACGTCAAACCGCATCGTTTAAAAAATGAAGGATCAAGCTATTGCGCTCTTGTTCGAGAGGGAAACCTAAAACACGCAGCACACAAAAGCTGTAGCAAACTGATCCTGATTCTGTGCCTGGCAGCAGACAGAATAGTCACAAAGTCACAGCACTTCATCATAAACTGCTGAAGAACTAACCACACAATAACCACTGTTAACTCGGCCAGACGGCTGCTTCATTGCCTAAAAATTACTTTTCACTATTTTAGACCTTATTAAGCTGTGTCTGGCAGCTCTAAATTAAACCGCATGCAAAGACAACACATGGTTTAATATTATTTTAGTATATAGTTTTTCATTTTATATATATTTTTAAGTTTAAATTTAAATTTTAGTTTATATTTTAGTAAATGAGTGCTTCAACTAATGATTCAATCGTTGAGTCAACGAATCGTTCGTTTGAACCGATTTATTTAGCAAATCGGACTGAACCACCTGAAACAGTTCGGGGCTCGAAATGGCATAGATATACTCACTCAAAACTAACTTTCGGCTCCAAATGTGTCAGAATACCAAATAATGTGATCATATGTTTAATAAACTAATTTAGCGCTTCAGATTCTCCACTAAACGAAACCGTTCTGACTCGGACCAAAGACCGTTGAGCTCAGTGTTGCCAAGTCCGCGGCTTCCCTGCGGATTTGGGCTACTTTAACACTGTTGCTGCAGGTAGTTTTTCATGTCCACGGGTTGAAACAACCCAAACAACGTTATATTTATACCCTGGAATGCGAAATGTAACGGGAAACCCCTCAAAAACGTGTATTTTACCCCCGGAATGCGATTCTTACTGGGGGATCGTCTTTAAAATGTCATTGGGCTAGTTTTGAGTAGCTTTTGAGGGGGGTTTTGTTGTGAAACACATGGCAACCCTGCTTGAACCGAGCACTTGAATGAAGGGGTGAAATCAAAGTTTTATTGTTTCTCTTCGGTTAAAGGTTGTATCAGCGATTTCTAGCCTAAAACATAAAGTGTCAATTTCACTCAGCTGACCTTTCTTCACGATCCTAGGGTCTGAGATATACCAAAAAAAACTATTGGCACTACCAACCTTTCCACAGATAAACAAAAAGTGTTCCAACCAATCAGCGTCAGGGGTTTGGTGTTGTGGACTTTCGCTCCGCCTCCCTCACATCCCTGCACCAGTAGGAAAGTCCACAACACCAAACCCCTGACGCTGATTGGTTGGAACACTTTTTGTTTATCTGTGGAAAGGTTGGTAGTGCCGATAGTTTTTTTGGCATATCTCGGACCCTAGGCTGACCAGAGAGACGCGTTTTTTTCACAGACAATTTATGGGGCAGGCAGCGAGCGGATCGTGATGAAAGGTCAGCTGAATTTGACACTTTATGTTTCAGGCTAGAAATCGCTGATACAACCTTTAAGTAAAAGGTGAGCTGATGAAGACAGTTTTTTTTCACTTTATCCGCTGCCCATGGAATGCCCCCCCCCCCCCCAATTATTAAAAAAAATCGCACTCTCTATTGTGAAAAATATATGTATGTATACCTAAAATAGTTGTGTAAGTAGAAAAAAACCGCAAAAAAATGCATTTAGAAACAGTTGAGTCCCCCCTCACCTTCCTCGCACTGGTTTGGCCCACTGCTCTGCACACACGAGTTAGGTGTGTGGCTGCGGCTCAATTAATTTTGAACTCCAGTAAGTAGGGTATTTTATTCACTTTAAATAAAGCATTCTCTTTAATGTAGTTGATGCAGACTCATTCATAAATTAGTTGCGGCAAAAATGCTAATTACCGATGTAATTTCCCATGAATCTGCTATATTAGCGATTAAAATATTACTTATCTAACAAGTTAGCTTGCTTACAATAGCTTGTTGCATAATGCACTGCAACTAACACGCCAAAGCCGTTTCCCATGCATTGTTTTAATTGTGAGGACTTGGCATAATATTAATTTAACATTAACGGTCACTATTAGCATAGGCCTACTGTTTATGGAAAGTTAGTAGTTCCAGCTTTTAGTCTCCTTGTTAGTGCGTCCCCCTCCCGTGCCGGAGACCCGGGTTCAAGACAGGTGTTCTGAAATATTCGGTGTCTGAGATTTTCTGTGACACTGGGCGGAGCTAGCATGAATATTCATCTTAAACATTTCGTCTTAAAGTTGCACTCAATTATTAGTGCTCCTGATTTAAAAAAATACAGCTTTCTGTAACGGAATTTAATTTCAGTTTCGAGCTAATATATGTATATATTTATTGTGCACAGACATTTATTAATTACATAAGAAATCCAGTTTATTGCATCATATAGGCTAATCAAGCCAACAACTCTCGTCTTTTTGTCATTTACTTATCGGTTTTACATTTGAGTGCGTTTTAAAAGTTTTACAGAATATACTTATGCATTTGATTTGGCATAATAAAGTTTGATTTGTGATCATGTACAACATTCAACCTTATTATTGCTGGTTCAGCTGTTAAATAAATTAAGATATTTTACTTGCTGATTTTTACTTTATTCACAGATGAAATGTTGCATGGGCTATATTAATTTCCACTTTAAAAAGTTGGCATTTAATACAATCAAGAAAGCAAATGATTATCATCCTCCATATATATATGAGGTTACTTTGAAGTAACGTTAGCTTGTACTGTAGAATAGGACTAAACCATTGTGAAATAAAAGCTTGGATTCTGACTTCACCATTAATGAATTCATTTAATATTAAAGTCTGGATGAAGTTATGTGTGCTACCAACTAAGCCAAAAATAAGGAACGACAGAAATATCACAGCGGAATCTTTATTTTGCCATCAAAGATGCATTTACCAGCAATCAACAGTTTTACAGACTCTCAAAGTAAAACATCAGCACAAAACAAAATGACTTAAATATACCACAGCATTTTTTTTACAATGGTGTTTTGGTGCCACATGAAAAAAAAAATCTAAGATTGCGAGATTAATATGTCGATAATATAGTCGAAATATTATGAGAATAAAGACGAAATATTACGATAATAATGTCAAAATATTACAAGAATAAAGTCAAAATATTATTTAATTTAATAAAAAATGTGGGGAATAAAAGATTGGACGCCACAGACATTTTTGCAGAGCAGGTGAATTTTCACAAAGAATTTTGATAAGAATTGTCAAAGATTTTGAAAGATGAGACGTTTATATTATAAATGTTTTATATTACAAACAACGAATGTAATCGAAGCATACTGTCCCCGTGAGTACGACACAAGGTATTATTTCTTTAAATAATCCCACATACACTGCAAAAAAAAAAAAAAGGTTTTCTTACTTTTTTGTGTCTGGTTTATTTGCTTACCCCAATGGCAGATTATTTAGCTTTTTCTAAGCAAAAACTTAATTTCGACTTGTTCTTACTAAAAAAAAGACAGGTTTTTTACAATTTATTTAAAATTTTGGCTGAAAACAAGACAAAGTCTAAGTAAGAAAAGAATTTTTTGTAGTGTATATATTTGTAGTGTATTAAAAATAGTCAAATAAGAGAGCTAGCGCCCCCCAAAGGAATGTCCATTGGGTGTATGACCTGAATAAGTTGGTCCTGTTCAGTCTGTTAATAAATATCATATATTTTTGATATTAAGCTGTTTTCGCAAGTCAGCAAAACTGGCTCTTCCTCATCCCAGTAAAATGATGCGACCGCTCGGAGGCAACAATCCGGGCCTTTACATGCGCAAAATAGGCTACCCTCAATATATTATATTTATAACTTTAATTTGTACGATTTAAATTCTCGAAATATTTCGAATTTATTCTCGTAATATTCCATCTTTATTATCGTAATATTTCGACTTTATTTTTGTAGTAGGGCTTTATTCTCGTAGTATTTCGACTTTATTCTCGTAATATTTAGACTTTATTCTCGTAGTATTTCGACTTTATTCTCGTAATATTTAGACTTTATTCTCGTAGTATTTCGACTTTATTCTCGTAATATTTTGACTTTATTCTCATAATATTTTGACTTTATTCTCGTAGTATTTCGACTTTATTCTCGTAGTATTTCGACTTTATTCTCGTAATATTTTGACTTTATTCTCGTAGTATTTCAACTTTATTCTCGTAATATTTAGACTTTATTCTCGTAGTATTTAGACTTTATTCTCGTAGTATTTCGACTTTATTCTCGTAATATTTTGACTTTATTCTCGTAGTATTTCGACTTTATTCTCGTAATATTTCGACTTTATTCTCGTAATATTTTGACTTTATTCTCGTAGTATTTCAACTTTATTCTCGTAATATTTAGACTTTATTCTCGTAGTATTTCGACTTTATTCTCGTAATATTTTGACTTTATTCTCGTAATATTTTGACTTTATTCTCGTAATATTTTGACTTTATTCTCGTAGTATTTCGACTTTATTCTCGTAATATTTTGACTTTATTCTCGTAGTATTTCGACTAATATTTAGACTTTATTCTCGTAATATTTCGACTTTATTCTCGTAGTATTTCGACTTTATTCTCGTAATATTTTGACTTTATTCTCGTAATATTTTGACTTTATTCTCGTAGTATTTCGACTTTATTCTCGTAGTATTTCGACTTTATTCTCGTAATATTTTGACTTTATTCTCGTAGTATTTCAACTTTATTCTCGTAATATTTAGACTTTATTCTCGTAATATTTCGACTTTATTCTCGTAGTATTTTGACTTTATTCTCGTAATATTTTGACTTTATTCTCGTAGTATTTCAACTTTATTCTCGTAATATTTAGACTTTATTCTCGTAATATTTCGACTTTATTCTCGTAATATTTTGACTTTATTCTCGTAATATTTTGACTTTATTCTCGTAGTATTTCGACTTTATTCTCGTAATATTTTGACTTTATTCTCGTAGTATTTCAACTTTATTCTCGTAATATTTAGACTTTATTCTCGTAGTATTTAGACTTTATTCTCGTAGTATTTCGACTTTATTCTCGTAATATTTTGACTTTATTCTCGTAGTATTTCGACTTTATTCTCGTAATATTTCGACTTTATTCTCGTAATATTTTGACTTTATTCTCGTAGTATTTCAACTTTATTCTCGTAATATTTAGACTTTATTCTCGTAGTATTTCGACTTTATTCTCGTAATATTTTGACTTTATTCTCGTAATATTTTGACTTTATTCTCGTAATATTTTGACTTTATTCTCGTAGTATTTCGACTTTATTCTCGTAATATTTTGACTTTATTCTCGTAGTATTTCGACTAATATTTAGACTTTATTCTCGTAATATTTCGACTTTATTCTCGTAGTATTTCGACTTTATTCTCGTAATATTTTGACTTTATTCTCGTAATATTTTGACTTTATTCTCGTAGTATTTCGACTTTATTCTCGTAGTATTTCGACTTTATTCTCGTAATATTTTGACTTTATTCTCGTAGTATTTCAACTTTATTCTCGTAATATTTAGACTTTATTCTCGTAATATTTCGACTTTATTCTCGTAGTATTTTGACTTTATTCTCGTAATATTTTGACTTTATTCTCGTAGTATTTCAACTTTATTCTCGTAATATTTAGACTTTATTCTCGTAATATTTCGACTTTATTCTCGTAATATTTTGACTTTATTCTCGTAATATTTTGACTTTATTCTCGTAGTATTTCGACTTTATTCTCGTAGTATTTCGACTTTATTCTCGTAATATTTTGACTTTATTCTCGTAGTATTTCGACTTTATTCTCGTAATATTTAGACTTTATTCTCGTAATATTTAGACTTTATTCTCGTAGTATTTCGACTTTATTCTCGTAATATTTTGACTTTATTCTCGTAATATTTAGACTTTATTCTCGTAGTATTTCGACTTTATTCTCGTAATATTTTGACTTTATTCTCGTAATATTTTGACTTTATTCTCGTAATATTTAGACTTTATTCTCGTAGTATTTCGACTTTATTCTCGTAATATTTAGACTTTATTCTCGTAATATTTAGACTTTATTCTCGTAGTATTTCGACTTTATTCTCGTAATATTTTGACTTTATTCTCGTAGTATTTCGACTTTATTCTCGTAATATTTAGACTTTATTCTCGTAATATTTAGACTTTATTCTCGTAGTATTTCGACTTTATTCTCGTAATATTTAGACTTTATTCTCGTAATATTTAGACTTTATTCTCGTAGTATTTCGACTTTATTCTCGTAATATTTTGACTTTATTCTCGTAATATTTTGACTTTATTCTCGTAGTATTTCAACTTTATTCTCATAGTATTTCGACTTTATTCTCATAATATTTTTGACTTTATTCTCGTAGTATTTCTTTAGTATTTATTTATTTATTTATTTATTTTATTTTTTTGCGTGGCACTAAAACGCTGTCCTATAAATTCCTATTGGCTCATTAGTTAGAACATGTCCTTAAATTAAATCATAATAAATTATATTAAATCAAACTTACAGCACACAATCTACAAATTAAATCAACAATCTAAAGGAATAAAAAAATCCATCTCATGAACACTTGATTGTGGAACACAACACTACACTCTTTATTCATTTTTCAGTTATTTATTTAATGCACATACTTCCATTCAAATGTCTTTGCTATTTTTGCACATTGTCTGTCTTGTATACTTGTATCAAGTTCTTTTTATAATATGTATCGTCTTGCCACTGTCATTCTGTAGCACTGTGGAGCTTCTGTCACTTAAACAAATTCCTAGTATGTGTAAACATACCTGGCAATAAAGCTCATTCTGATTCTGATTCTGATTCTGAAAACTTAAGTTAGTTCGACGCTGAAATCAAATTAATTTATGTTAACGAAAACAGTTTATATGGTCCAAGGAGCACAAACATTTTTTGTGGCGCTTTAACATGAAACATGAAACTCATGAATATTCATGTTAGCTCCGCCCAGTGTCACAGAAAATCTCAGGCACCGAATATTTCAGAACACCGGCTCGTCGCGAGCGTGAAGAGTTACATTTAGCTGTGCAGTTACTAAATGAGCATTGTGTTACGTATAACGTTAATCAAATTCTATTCTGTTCTTAAGTACGTTAATTCCTTTTGAATAAAATGTTAAACCTTTTTTTAATTCCTTGTTTATATTGTTGTGTATCTTTATAAGTAGGCCTACAATTTGACTGTATTGTTTTGTGTCCCCTTCAAAAATTGCTCATGAGAAATTTTATAGCCTATTTATTGACCAGAAGCCGGACCCATAAAACAAATGGCCGCACTAATATTGGAAGAAAAAGTGGATATGTTGCGTCATGATTATGTAATATTGAACCAGTTGAACAGTCTGAAATAACCTGTCCGTGGAAAAGATTCAGACTTCTCTATTTTCCTGGGTCTCTGGATTACAGGTAATAATATTGTAAATAATGTTTAGTTTCTTGCACAGACTGATCGTTTCGCTTCATAAGACCTCAATATATCATCAGGAGCTGTGGGTATTAATTCTGTGTTTCCTGATATGCTTTTTTTATTCTCAAGAATGGGCAAGCCACTGACTTGCATTATAGAAATCACAAAACACCACGGTTTCAACCAAAAATCTGCTGTTCTACCTAAGAAAACAGTCAAGTACATCTTGGATGGCCTGAGGGTGAGTAAATTAACTGCAAATTTTCATTTTTGGGTGAACTGTCTTTACGTTATTTCCCAGGGCAACATTTCCCATTTTAGTTAAGAATAATATTTGGAATGAGCTTTATTTCAGTATTTTCAGTTTTAGTTTTATGTATGCAATTCTTTTTTTTCTACTATTTAGCTTTTTTTCCCACTTTTAGTGTTTATTTCCATTGAGTATTTTTAGTGTTTCAGCTTAAAAAGTTACTTGCTAGGGCAACATTTCCCAGTTGGTTTATAATATTTTATTAATAATATTTCGAATTAGTCTTTATCTTTTCATTTTTCAGTTTAGTTGCATTTTTAGTAATTTTGTTTGTATTCATTTTTTTAAATATTACTATTTAGATTGATTTTTAGTTCAGTTTTAGTTATTTCGCGTTAGTAATTTTACTGTTTCAACTTTAACAGGTAACTGCCCTGTCCTTTTTTGTTTTTATTAATATTTTGAATTAGCTTTTATTTTTATATTTTCAGTTTTAATTGTAGTTTAATATTTACACATTTAGTTTGGTACTTTTGCCATTTTTATTAGTTTTTGTTTAATATTACTATTTAAATCTAATTTATTTTCACTTCAATTTTAGTTTTTATTCATGCTACATGCTGGCAACATTTCTCATTTTGTTCAGTTTTATGTTTTATTTCAGCTTTATTTCAATTAACAAAGATGTTTAATAATAGTTTAAAATATATATGACACTGGACCACAAAACCAGTCTTAAGTCGCTGGGGTATATTTGTAGCAATAGCCAAAAATACATTGTATGGGTCAAAATGATTGATTTTTCTTTTATGCCAAAAATCATTAGGATATTAAATAAAGATCATGTTCCATGATTATTTTTTGTAAATTTTCTACCATAAATACATCAAAACTTAATTTTTGATTAGTAACATGCATTGCTAAGAACTTCATTTGGACAGCTTTAAATGAGATTTTCTCAATATATATTTATTTGCACCCTCAGATTCCAAATTGTTCTATTTTGGCCAAATGTTTTTGAGCCGTATGACATGTTCTGTGGTCCAGGGTCATATATTACAATATGTATAGGCTGATGTTTAAAAAAAAACAATGTGACCCCCCCCCCCCCATTTATATGGATGCATATAAATGACAGATATCTGGCAGACATTGAACCTAGCAAAAAAATCACAGACTCATAAAGAGATCATATCGACGACATATGCCCTAGACTTCTGACTCGGGATCAGTGGTGCTTATTTAATTCACACAGTGTTTGAGCTTGAGCGCCGGTCCAGAAGCAGTGTTATAGTGAGCTGATCTCCCTCCTTCCATTCAGAGCCAATGTACTTAGCTCTCGTTGTCCTGCGAGTGCAGCATAACAACAGTGCAGCAGCATGGGGAGGTTATGTTTGAAGTTTGATCCTGGGAACTCCAGTGCACAATGCCACGGCCGCACAAAGCCGCCCCATAACTCCCTGCGTTCCCACTGTCTCTGTTCTCTGGAGGGTAGAGAGGAGAACAGATCGCATCACCTGCCCCAAATACAGCCCCTTCCCCTGGGAAACCCCCACCCTGTCTCACCGGTCTGAGAGACATGGCCATAATGCAGCAGAGAGGCAGACAGGTTTTAAAGGTCTTCTTGAACGAAAGTGATGTAATGTGCCCTGGGAGCTGGAGCCAATGTCTAACCCTAATTTTGAACTAATGGTGCATAGTTTAGTCCACAGTTTGAGCTACAGACTTCTGTCACAAGACTTGAGATTTATTATTTTTTCATCTGCCTAATTATAGGACACACACACATACACTGTTTCGCACATACCTGTATATATGTGACCCTGGACCACAAAACCAGTAGCACGGGTATATTTGTAGCACTAGCAAAAAATACATTGTATGGGTCAAAATTATCGATTTTTCTTTTATGCCAAAATCAAAGATCATGTTCCATGAAGATATTTAGTAAATGTCCTACAGTAAATATATAAAAACTTAATTTTTAATTAGTCATATGCATTGCTAAGAGCTTCATTTGGACAGCTTTAAAGGCGATCTATATATGTAATGTTCATCTATGTTCTGCGCATATTAAAAAAACTTTTTTGTTATATTATAGTGGTGGTTTCTGAGTGCCAACCTTTAATATTTAATGTTATAAAAAATATGATTAAAATTCAACAACTGTAATGTTATATTGTAATATCTAATATATGTTCTATATTCTATTTAAAATTATTTATTCTTTTAATATTTTATTTCTTTTAATATATATTAATTTAATATTTTGTATGTATTTTTTTAAAACATATTTGAAAATATAAAAAAAAATATATATATATATAAGATATAAAAAATAAAAAAAAAATAAAAAAATTATATTTGTCACGACCACACACACAGGGAGAAGGTGAGTATCTTTCAAGGTATTTATTAACAAACGTGCACAGTTCAACACACGTGCAAACGGGTGAATAAAGGTCTGTGGTCAAATCTTCAAACACAACACAACAGGTGAGTTCAAGTTCATAAGTAGTATAGCGTTAGCAACAGTCACTTCCCTTTAACACGATTAACGTGTTTCATAGGAGATCATCGGGGAAATCCACGAGGAGCATTTGATGTGTTTCACAGGAGAACATCAGAGCAATCCACGAGGAGCACAGGAGAACATTGGAATTATCCACGAGGAGCACAGGAGAGACAACAGGAGGGGGAGAAGATCCACAGAGAAACATCCATGCAACTTCGATACCAGCCGGTGAGTGAGTGACAGAGGTAAGCATATAAAGGGTGTGGTGATTGCTGGTGCAGGTGACGGTGATTAGAATTCTGGTGATGGTTCACGGGTGTGCTGTGGTGGTGATTGGCTGGTTGGTGGAGGATCGTGGTGATTGGGGCTGAGGGAACGTGCAGAGGGTGTGACATCACCCCCTCCTCCACGGGTGACTCCTGGCACCCAAGAACGGCGACGGGGACGACCACGACCTCTGGGAGCTGGGCGTTCGGGATGTTGGCGGTGGAATTCCTCGAGGAGAGTCGGGTCCAGGATGTCGTCACGGGGTATCCACGATCTCTCCTCGGGTCCGAACCCCTCCCAGTCCACTAGGTACTGGAGCTGGCCGTTCCGCCGCCGGGAGTCTAGGATTTCTTGGACTTGGTAGATGTTGTCTCCAAGGATCTCTGGTGGGTCGGGAGGAGGAGGTGACTCCGATTCTGTGGAGGAAGGGAATAGGGGTTCAGTGTGGCGTTTGAGTAGGGAAATGTGAAACGAGGGAGCGATTCTGTAATGTGGAGGTAGGTTTAGACGGTAGGTGACAGGGTTGATTTGTGAGTGAACGGTGAAGGGCCCTATGTAGCGGGGACTCAGCTTCCTACTGGGCAGCCGGAGGCGTATGTCTCGAGTGGACAGCCATACCTGGTCCCCGGGGAGGTAAACTGGGTTGGGTAACCTACGACGGTTGGCGTGTTCCGTATGCCTCCGTACTGCCCGCTGGAGATGGACGTGCGCTGAGTCCCACACCCTCTCGCTCTCTCGGAACCAGTGATCTACCGCGGGCACCTCGGAGGACTCTCCAGTCCATGGAAACAGAGCTGGTTGATAACCTAGAATACATTGGAATGGGGTTAGACCAGTAGAGGTTTGACGGAGGGAATTTTGCGCATACTCAGCCCACGGTAGATACTGGCTCCAGGTGTTTTGATGTTGGGAACAGTACGTCCGAAGGTAGCGGGAGATTTCCTGTATTTTCCGTTCGGTCTGCCCGTTAGTTTGAGGGTGATATCCGGATGACAGGCTGACTGTGGTACCCAGGAGTTTGAAGAAGGCCCGCCAGACCCTGGAAATGAATTGAGGTCCTCGATCGGACACGATGTCTTCTGGAAGTCCGAAGTTCCGGAATACATTGTGGAACAGTGCCTCTGCGGTTTCTAGTGCTGTGGGGAGACCTTTGAGAGGTATTAATTTGCAAGCTTTTGAGAATCGGTCGACTACCACTAAAATTGTGGTGTAACCCTGAGAGGGAGGCAGGTCTGTGGCGAAGTCTATGCCCAAGTGTGTCCAGTGTCGGCGGGGAATAGGTAACGGTTGTAATTTACCTTCGGGTAAGCGGCATGGGGTTGTGTTGACGGCGCAGACCGAACATCCTTGGACGTACCGTTCCACTTCCCTGCTCATGTTGGGCCACCAATATTTCTGCTGGAGGAGCGAGAGGGTTCGCCTGCTGCCAGGATGTCCTGAGCCGGGGGACGTGTGCGTACTATCCAGCAGAAGGGGTCTGAGACGGCGTGGGACATAGACACGACCCGGGGGAAGCTCCGGTGGTGCAGGTTCCTCGAAGGTGGCGGCCCGTATATCTTCGTCCAGCTGCCATAGTATGGGTGCGAGGAAGACAGATGGGGGTAGAACTGGATCAGGATCGTCAGAGGTAGGTTCAGGTGAGTACATGCGTGATAGGGCGTCTGCTTTGGTGTTTTTGTGGCCGGGTTGGTAAGTAATGTTGAAATTAAATCGGGCAAAGAATAGTGACCAGCGAGCTTGGCGGGCATTTAGTCTTTTGGCGTGCTGAATGTACTGGAGGTTCTTGTGGTCGGTTATTACGGTGAAGGGGAACTGGGCTCCTTCCAACCAGTGCCGCCACTCTTCGAGGGCGAGCTTTATTGCCAGCAGTTCGCGGTCTCCAATTCCATAATTCTGCTCGGCTGGGGTGAGTTTCTTGGAATAGTACGCACACGGATGGAGGGATCGGGGTTCATCAGACCATTGGGACAGCACAGCTCCTACGCCTACGTCCGCCGCGTCTACTTCCACCACGAAGGGCCTTGAAGGGTCGGGGTGCTTGAGGATGGGAGCGGTGGTGAACATTAGCTTAAGACGGTCGAAGGCTTGCTGAGCCTCTGGAGTCCACTGTAGTACCCGGCGTCCTCCCTTTAAGAGGGAAGTAAGTGGAGCCGATAGGAGGCTATAGTTTTTTATAAAGCGTCGGTAGAAGTTAGCGAAGCCTAAGAAACGCTGAAGCTCCTTCACCGTCCTGGGTTCCGCCCATTTGGCCACTGCGTCCACCTTACCGGCTTCCATACGGACTCCCTCCGCAGTGATCACGTATCCGAGAAAGGAGATGGAGGGTTGATGGAATTCACATTTTTCTAATTTCAGATAGAGTTGGTACTCACGGAGGCGTTGGAGAACCTGGCGGACGTGGTCTTGATGTTCCTTTAGGTTACGTGAGTAAATGAGGATATCGTCAATGTAGATGATTACGAAACGATGGAGGTAGTCGCGGAAGATTTCGTTCATGAAATTCTGAAATACGGAAGGACTGTTAGCCAGGCCATAGGGCATCACCTGATATTCATAGTGACCGGTCGGGGTGATGAAGGCGGTTTTCCACTCATCTCCTTCTCGGATACGGATCAGGTTGTACGCACTGCGGAGGTCGAGTTTGGTGAAGATGCGGGCTTCCCGTAGTTCCTCCAAGGCAGCTGGCACTAGAGGAAGTGGATAGGCGAATTTCACCGTGGCGTCGTTGAGCACCCGGTAGTCAATGCAGGGTCTGAGTCCACCATCCTTCTTGGGGATGAAGAAGAAACTGGATGCTGCTGGGGACGTGGAAGGTCTGATGAACCCCTGTTGGAGAGCCTCCTGGATGTAATTCTCCATGGCCTCCTGCTCAGGACGTGAGAGGGGGTAGATCTTCCCGTGGGGTAGTTTGGCGCCTGGCAGCAGGTCGATACTACAATCCCAGGGCCGGTGCGGTGGTAGTTGTGTGGCCCGTTCCTTGCTGAAGACATCGGTGAAAGACTGATAGACGGGGGGAATGGCGGTGGCGGATTGAGTGGCAGGACTTTCTATGGTGGTGGCGTGCAGAGGGATAGGACGGTATGGAGACTCTGCATCCGACGAGGAAGGATGGTAGCCGTGGTTCTCACACGTTTTACCCCACTCCAGGACCTCTCCTGTGCTCCAATCTATGCGGGGTTGGTGCTTAATGAGCCATGGTCTGCCCAGGATGACATCCACGTTGGCTCGCGGGAGTACTAGGAGGGTCAGATGTTCGCGGTGGTTGTGTTGGGAGACGAGGGTCACCTTTCTGGTCCGGCGAGATATCTTACCATCGCCCAATGGTGAGTTTTGGATTGTGGTAATTTGGTATGTGACCTCATTTTGAACGGTGGGAATTCGATGTTTAGCAATGAAGTGTGATGAAACAAAATTGCCAGCCGCTCCGGAATCCACGAGCACATAGATGGGGAGAGTACGAGAGTTTACTATTAGTTCAGCGGTAATATGGGGTAAGAGAGACATGGCTGGAGTAATAGATACGGTACTCACCATTGGACGAGGCGGGCGGACTGGACAGGCACTGATGAAGTGTGAGGCTTCTCCACAATATAGGCACAGGCGATTACTAATTCGTCGTTTCCTCTCCGCAGGATCCAGGCGATAGGAGTCGGTAATCATGGGCTCTTCAGCATCTCGTTGGGGTGACGGTGTTCGGAGTGGGGGGAAGCTAGGTGCAGACTTTGCAGAAGGACACGCTGAGAGATGTTGAGAAATGCCTACTGCCTTCTTAATAAAAGTTTCCAGCGGTACATTGTCATCGTAGATGACCATATGCTTGCGGATCTGGGGTTTAAGCCCCTTACGGTAGGCTGCTAGGAGAGCGACTTGGTTCCAACCACTGGTGGCCGCTAGAGAGCGGAAGCGCAGGGTGTATTCATGAATATTGGACGTACCTTGATTCAGAGTAATCAGTTCATCGTGCACGGAAAGGGGAGTGAGAGCAGCTCCAAACACGTCCTTGAAGTGGGCAACGAAAGCATTATAGGAGATTAATGCATCGCTCCGTGAATTCCAGAGTGCATCCGCCCATTGAAGTGCCTGCCCAGTGAGGAGGGAAATCATAAAATATATTTTAGAAATTTCGTTTGGAAACTGGTGTGCGTTGGCTTCGATATAGAGGGAACATTGCAGGAGGAAACCATTGCAACCACCCGGGTCTCCGGAATAACTCATGGGGCGAGAGAGGGGCGTGTTGGAAATCGTCGTTGGAGCAGCAGGTAGAGATTGACGAAGGACGTTTACCATATCCGAAAATGGGTCGGGGGTGTCTTCGGTGATAGCGGCGCTCGCCTCCATGAGTGACGTGGAGAGTTATTACTTTAGGGCTGGTATCCTGTCACGACCACACACACAGGGAGAAGGTGAGTATCTTTCAAGGTATTTATTAACAAACGTGCACAGTTCAACACACGTGCAAACGGGTGAATAAAGGTCTGTGGTCAAATCTTCAAACACAACACAACAGGTGAGTTCAAGTTCATAAGTAGTATAGCGTCAGCAACAGTCACTTCCCTTTAACACGATTAACGTGTTTCATAGGAGATCATCGGGGAAATCCACGAGGAGCATTTGATGTGTTTCACAGGAGAACATCAGAGCAATCCACGAGGAGCACAGGAGAACATTGGAATTATCCACGAGGAGCACAGGAGAGACAACAGGAGGGGGAGAAGATCCACAGAGAAACATCCATGCAACTTCGATACCAGCCGGTGAGTGAGTGACAGAGGTAAGCATATAAAGGGTGTGGTGATTGCTGGTGCAGGTGACGGTGATTAGAATTCTGGTGATGGTTCACGGGTGTGCTGTGGTGGTGATTGGCTGGTTGGTGGAGGATCGTGGTGATTGGGGCTGAGGGAACGTGCAGAGGGTGTGACAATATTATAGTGGTGGTTTCTGAGTGCCAACCATTTATATTTAACAATATAAAAATATGATGATAATTTAACAATAATAACAAAAATGATAATAATAATAATGTTCTATATGTTTTCTATATTTTATTTATTTAAGAATGATTTATTCTTTTATATCTAATCTTTATTTTCTCTCTCTCTCTCTCTATATATATATGCATTAATGTTTAATGTTTTATTTTTAATATTTATTTTTAAATTTATATTTGAAAATATTTGTAATTTTTTAAACAAAAAATTAGATTTTTATGTTCTATTTTTTTTTCTATATTCTATTAAAAAATGATTTATTCTATTATATTTTCCTTTTTTATACATATATTAATGGTTAATATTTTGTATGTATTTTTATTTTTTAAAATATATATTTGAAAATATTTTGTATTAGAAAAGAATAAAAAAACTTTATATTTTATATTTTAAGTGCCAACCTTTAATATTTTATAATATAAAAATATTTTAAAATATATAAAAATTTTCTATATACTTTCCATATTCTATTTAAATCTTTTTATATTTTATTAATATTTCTATTTATTCTTTTATATTCCCTTTTTTATATATATTAATGTTTTTTTGTATTTTAATCCTTTTTTTCAAATATTTCAAAATATTTGTATTATTTTCCTTTTTTTTGTTTCATTGTGGTGATTCATGACTGTAATCTGACTGTTATTACACATCATGCATCAAAATCAGCTGCCGTTCGCCTGAGGTCATGTGTCCGTAGATAAACACTCTTCAATGACGTCACATTTCCCATACGCCCCCTGCCCTAAAACAGCCAGTCCCTCCTCTTTAACCTCACTTTATTGATTCACCTGCAGGTAAAACATCTATAAAAGCAAACATCCATCTGCTGACTCAGAATGTTAAAACAAGCGCAAAACCTCTGCTATGAAAATCCAGGTTCTTCTCGTCTACACTCACTAACAAAAGCTGAGCAGAAAGCAGACACAAGCAGATGTTTCTCAGTCTTGCCTGTGGTTCCCAACCAGCGTTTCCATGGAAACTCCAAATCTAAGTTACTCAGCTCCTAATTCAGACGTTTCTCTTTTGTCATTTCCCAAAATGCCCCTGACCCGCTGGGTGCTTGTATGGGTCCCTCAAACACTTTACAATGAGCAAACTCTATCAAAATTCCTAACCCCACGTTCACCCCTCCACCTATAGTTGCCTTTACTTCAGGGTCAGAAATTAGCTTTGCCACAGTATTTTTTACACAGATTTTGGCATACAGTGTCCACTGAGATACTTTATTTGAACAAACTAACTGAAACAAACATCTAAACAATTATGGTTATCTGGTCAATTTATTATAGGCAACTTTAATTATATATCTTTAAATTATGCACAAGATATCATTACAAAAACATAAACATTGCTAGAATACACTGTATATAATGTTTGGCTTTTATGTTTAGGTTATACAGCTTTATAGATTTTCATGTAATGAATATATATTTCGTTAAATATTTTTATGCTTATTTAATGCATTTAAATAATTCATATAAATGTTAAGAAATGATAATAATATATACAAATTAATAAATAAATAATTTTAGAAATCTTTAAAAATATATTTATTTTTTGCTCCTACAGAACACAGTTACAAATTTCTTAAATAATACTTTTATTATTTTATTACTTATATGGGTGGATAAATTCACGAATGAATGATTAAAAACATTAAATAACAAGCTTTTTAAAAATGAATATATATTTAATGTTTTTTAATTTCTCAAAATTTATATTATGAAATATGTAAATTATTAGATTAGATTAGTTGTGTATTTACAGTTAAGGTCAAAAGTTTACACCCCCCTTTTAGAATCTGCAAAATATTATTTATTTTAACAAAATAAGAGGGATCATACAAAATGCATGCAATTTTTTGTTTACTGCTGACCTGAATAAGATATTTCACATACAAGATGTTTACATGTAGTCCACAAGAGAAAATAATAGCTGATTAATTTATATTTTCATTTTATAAAAATTACCCATTCAAAAGTTTACAGACACTTGATTCTTAATACTGTGTTGTTACTTGAATGATCCACAGCAGTTTTTTGTTTAGTGATTGTTGTTCATAAGTCCCTTGTTGATCCTGAAAAGTTAAACTGCCTGCTGTTCTTCAGAAAAATCTTTTAGGTCTCACAAATTCTTTGGTTTTCCAGCATTTTTTGTATTTGAATGCTTTCCAACAATAAGGACAACTGATATTACTGAACAATTACAGAAGGTTCAAATGCTCGCTAATGCTCCAGAAGGAAAAACATGGGGTTAAACTTTTGAATGGGGTTTATTTTTATAATTTCAACTATTATTTTCTCTTGTGAACTATATGTAAACACATTTTATGTGAAATATCTTATTCAGGTCAGTACTAAAAAAACAATTACATGCATTTTGCATGATCCCTCTTATTTTAGTCAAATTAACATTTCGGAGATTCTGAAAGGGGGGTGAAAACTTTTGACATCAACTGTATTTATTTCATATTCAATGTTTTTATTCTTTTATTTAATGTATTTAGACAAATAAATCTAAATAAAAACAAATCAAATAAATAATACTAATGATGGTTCTTAAAAATATAATGTTTATTCATTACAACTATTTATAACAGGGTAATTTCCTACCCCCATATCTTAAAGCTGAAGTATGTATAATTTCTACATCACCTAACAACAATTACAAACAAAATGATCCACAGAGCCACAATTTCAGGGAAATTAACCAACAACCCACTTACTGAAATGTCTTTACATAAAAATTTTATATAGGAGGAAGTATTTTAACGTGAGAAAATTACACTTCAGCAGCCTAACATTTGACTAAATCATAGAATCGCCTGAAACCACCACCACAGTCATCAGCTTACTGAATATAATTGCGAAATTGCTTAGAGTTGCCCAATCTCCTGTAATAAGCCCCTTTAGGGCTTTTAGCAGAGAGTGTTCAGATTTATTCTGCTCACCTGAGCTAGTTTCCCTCCAGGTGAGGCAGACGCTGCTGAAAAGGTGTTGAAAGTAACAGTGATTATTTCGAGACACACAGGAGAATACACACACACACACACACACACACACGCACACAAATACACATTTTAATTCTTTTTTGTGCAAATTTCTTAAAGCACCAGTATTCCTCACTAATCAGTCTGGGAAGATTTATATCGATTGAAATATGTGACCCTTGACCACAAACCAGTCATAAGGGTAAATTACATTTTACAATTACAATATTTGGGTGAGATACAACTATTTGAAAATCTGGAATCTGATGGTGCAACAAAATCTAAATATTAAGAAAATCGCCTTTGAAGTTGTCCAAATGAAATTCTTAGCAATGTAAATTGTATATATATATTTTTTATATATATTTACGGTAGGAAATTTACAAAATCTCTTCATGGAACATGACCTTTACTTAATATCCTAATGATTTTTGGCATAAAAGAAAAATCGATCATTTCGACCCACACAATGTATTTTTGGCTATTGGTACAAATATACCCATGCTTCTTGAGACTGGATTTGTGGTCCAGGGTCACATAGTTATAATTAACTTTTAACTTTTAATTGTCATATTTGTATCTCCATGCTGTTCTGAGTGTCTTTTCTTAGCTTAGACAGTTCCGCTGTTTAGATCCCTTTTCATTGAACATATGATGAAACATTGGCTTCCCGGAAAAGAGAGAACCACTGCAAACAGAGCTGCGACTCTTATCTGATCAGCAACCAGATTTCGCTACCGTCCCTCTGGGTGCCAAAAACCAAACGACACAATGTCATAGATCATCTTATTTAGCTTGTTTGTTAGTTTAAATTTAATGACTGATGGTTAAAAAAATCAGAAATACAGTAAAACTTAACAGAAAACATGGATCGAATTAAAAACGAAAACATAGTTGATTACATTTAATTAATTTCTAAAAATATAAGCTTTATTGGCAGGATTGTAGAATAGCACAACGTTACCATAGCATTAAAAAGTGTTACATAAATGGATAAACAAATAAATAAAACTATATACACACATGTAAAATATGTACACACAACCAATTGTTGAGCAGTAAGATTTTTTATGTTAAGTCTCTTCTGCTCACCAAGCTCGCATTTAAAGTACAGCAAAACAGTAGTTTGTTTTATTTACTAAATAGCTGTTTTCTTTTGTAATGTATTTTAAAATGTAATTTATTCTTGTGATCAAAGCTGAATCGTCAGCATCATTACTCCAGTCTTCAGTGTCACATGATCCTTAAGGAATCATTCTAATATGCTGATTAGCTGTTTATTAGTATTACTAATATTTAAAGTTGAGCACATTTTTTAGGATTCTCTGTTGAACAGAAAGATAAACATTTATGTAAAATAAAAAGCTTTTGTAACTATATACACTATATCATTCAAAAGTTTGTAGTCAGTATATTTTTTGTTTGTTTTTTAGGAAAATAATTATAGAAATTAATGATTGTTATTTAGCAAGGATGCTTTAAACTGATCAAAAGTGATAATGAAGACATTTATAATGTTACAAAAGCTTTGTATTTTAGATGAATGCTGTTTTTCTGAACTTTATATATACTCCACTGTTTTTAACATAATAATAATAAATGTTTTTGAGCAGCAAATCAGCATATTAAAATGATTTCTTAAGGACAATGTGACACTGAAGACTGGAGTAATTATGCTAAAAATTCAGCTTTGAAATAAATTACATTTATAATATATTCAAATAGAAAACAGATAATTTAAATAGTAAATTTTTTTAAATTTTACTGTTTTTGCTGTACTTCGGAGCAAATAAATGCAGGCTTGGTGAGCAGGTATGGATATGTGTATGAACCATTGTTTTGTATTAAAGTAAACATGTATTGCTAATTGCCATAACTTTTTCATTAAATTTTTATGAACTTGTGAACTAATGACAAAAAAGACACCACCGTTTTTTTCACTGCTAAACTTTTACAATTATGCATACTATATATAATAAACATGTCTTTTATTTGTCAATATTTTTTTTTTAAATCAAAAACATTTCTTCTTTTTATCAATCTATCTTTTTATCAAAAACAAGCTGCACAACTTAAATTTTCAGAGCCAAGTAATGGGTTTAAAGGGGTCATATGATGTTGCTAAAAAGAGCATTATTTTGTGCATTTGTTATAATGCAATGTGTTTATGCAGTTTGAGGTTCAAAAAACATACTATTTTCCACATACTGTACATTATTGTTGCTCCTCTCTGCCCTGCCTTTCTGAAACGCTTCGATTGTTACAAAACTCATCGCTGGTGCAAACCAAGGTGTTCTCTGATTGGCCAGCTATCCCCTGGCGCGTTGAGACAGAAACAATAAAGCCCATTAGGCATTTGTTGCATCCAGTGGGGACATGACTACTGACTACAATGACTTATACCGACTTTTTATGTTGCGCTGCGCCACATAAACATAACACCATGTCTGCATTTGCGATCGCAGAACGAGAAACAACAAGCCCTAACGTTACTCTACACTGCTCAAAACTCACGTTTGAATAGTCAGTAGCAAATTCTTTAAATATGAAAACGTACTTACAGGCCATCAATCAGAAGTGCAGACTTTCCTTGCAATGCTGGAATTGCCCCACTTTATAGCCTTAACCCTTAGTGTACAGCTGGCATTGTAAGCTACTCTTCCAGGTTCAGGAAACAGTCCTCCATGAAATGCGCAGCACCCACTTGAATATTTGCGTTGCACTGTTCCGGAACAGTGTTGTAAATATAAGTGTTTAAACGAGCCGTTTTAGGAAGACGTGGCTGAGTCTTACATTTTTTTATGATAAATATCTCTTTGGATTTGAGACTTTAAGCTTTGCAAATTTACAGATCTTATCTATGCACAAACAGCTTGTAACACTCAAAATACAAAGTGAAACAAGAAACCGCATCATATGACTTTAATGTAATGTCCGTTGTTCACAATCCAACTGATTCCTCATAGATAAAATCGTGTCACTCTTTCATTTCTTTGTTGAATATCTCACTTCACTCAAAGATTATGCAAGTGAAATGGGTTGTGAATATCGGTTTAACTGACATGGGGTAGAGCCAACAAGTTGAAACAAGACCTGATAATCATGTTTCGGATGACTTGAAAGTGATCCAAAGAGATCTCAAAAGATGTTCACATGATCAAATTAGTTGTGCCCACAACTTGAAAGTTGAAAGTTGCTCCACTTATTTATTTTTTGTACAGAGTGGCTTCAGACCATGTGGATCCTGCCACATGTGAAAACAAACAAATGCTTTTCCCTCCATCTCATCATCTAAAATGGGTGGAGCTTGTTCCAAAGCCCCTCCCACAGTTGAGCTGGCAGTTCCTCCTCCCCCAGTGTGTAAAAGAGCTTCTGTTTTTTAGCATGCTCCGCCTCCTCTCATCTTCCCTCCACTTTGTTATTGGTTCTTCCCCGTCCTTCTCACTCACTCCCTCCATGCTTGCGGTGCTTTCCTTCCAAACTCCTGCGCTTTTCTTTCTAAGTACACACTTCTCTTCAGGCTCTCAGCGTAGAGGATCTTCGTCATAGGAAGGGTTGGACCGACTCTCTCATTTGGATGTGAGTAACTGTCTGTTATTGTCCTAAATGTGGGTGTGAGTTTTCTCAGACCATGTGAGTCCAAGTGTGTGAGAGGGAGAGTAGCAGTGTTTGGTCTGGCTGTGTTCCTAGCACACGACACGTGGAAAGATAGCTGGAGTACTCAGTAACTTTTTGAGCACAGATGCATCTGGCTGCCTTTCAGAGACCTGTGCTGACCTGTGCTAAAGTCACTTCTAATGAAATCATTTGGACACAAGTTTGCAGTGTGTCTGCGTGCGTGTAAATAGTACACAAGTTAATGTCCTGACTGAAGGGGGCTTTAAATCAGATTAACATTTGGATCTAGTTTGTCTGTGTGTACATTCTTAAAAATAAAGGTTCTTTATTGGCATCAGTAGTTCCAAGAAAAAATGTTTAAACATTTAGGATTTTTAAAATGTTCTTCACATTAAGAAAAAAAGGTTAAGGAACCAAAAGTGTTTTTTCTATGGGATTGTTGTTAAAAACAACCAATTTAATTGATATAAAATTAATTTCTTCTGGTGTAGAGACATTCACTCAGAAATTATTAGTAAATTTCACAAATAATTACAGAGAACAGCAAGTTTTTACAATGTAGATTTGTTTAACAATGTAGGTTTTTAAGTTTTTTTTGCAAGCATCACTGTTATTGTTGTTTATACTTCAGGTTAGTCATTTGAACAAACCACTAACCACTAACTAATTACTCTAATTATTTTAATATACAGTTGCAGTCAAAAGTCTACAACATACATAATTATATTACCAAAAAAAGAGGGATCATACAAAATGCATGTTATTTTTTATTTAGTACTTACCTGAATAAGGTATTTCACATGAAAGATGTTTACATTTAGTCCACTAGAGAAAAAATTAGCGGAATTTATAAAAATGACCCTGTTCAAAAGTTTACATACACATTTACATACACACTTGTTTTTTAAAACTGTGTTATTACCTGAATGATCCACAACTTTTTTTTTTTTTTTTTTTAGTGATAGTTGTTCATGAGTCCCTTGCTTGTCATGAAGAGTTAAACTGCCTGCTATTCTTCAGAAAAATCCTTCAGGTCCCACAAATGTTGTGGTTTTTCAGCTTTTTTGTGTTTTTGAACCCTTTCCAACAATGGCTGTTTGATTTTGAGATCCATCTTTTCACACTGAGGACAACTGAGGGACTCATATGCAACTATTACAGAAGATTTAAACACTCACTGATGCTCCAGAAGGAAACAGGTGGGGGTGAAAACTTTTGAACGCAATGAGGATGTATACATTCTCCTAATTTCGCCTAAATATCATTTTATAATTATTTAGTACTGCTCTTCAGAAGCTACAGAAGATACTTGCATGTTTCCCAGAAGACAAAATAAGTTAAATTTACCCTGATCTTCAAATTCAAATAATGTCATGCATCGGCTCTTAATGCATGTTTTTTTTCTGTTGAACCTTCTTTAATAGTTGTATATGAGTCCCTCAGTTGTCCTCAGTGTGAATTCATGGATCTTAAAATCATACATACAAATACATTAAAATGCTGAAAAACCAAAGAATTCGTGGGACCTGAAGGATTTTTTGGAGAACAGCGGGTAGTTCAACTATTCAGGACAAACAAGGGACTCATGAACAACTATCACTAAACAAACAAAAAAAAAAAAAACACAGCTGTGAATCATTCAGGTAACAACAGTGTATTAAGAATCAAGTGTATGTCAACTTTTAAACAATGTCATTTTTATAAATTCAACTATTGTTTTCTCTTGTGGACTATATGTGAATATCTTATTCAGGTCAGCACTAATAAAAAAATAACATGCATTTTGTATGATCCCTCTTACATTTTGCAGATTCTGCAAGGTGCAAGTAAACTATTCACTTCAACTGTAGCATCCACCCTTGATAAATTAAATCCTGCGGTCTGTTGAGGAGAAGTGTGCTATTACATGTCTTCATGATGTGATTCATGGTTTTCACCTGGGGGATGATAAAGCAAGCTAAAACACCACATAGATCAATCCAGTTGATTCATTTTTTTCTAAAACATACTGCAATAATCTTTATTTTATTTTACTTTATTTTACGAGCATGACAATTTTTTTACAGTGTAGTGGTGCAAACACAGTTGCATCTCCTCACAACTGTATGTTTTACGAGAAAATACAATTTCAGTCTTTTTACTTTATAAAATGTCATGTTTAATTCAATATTACTTGCTGTTTCTTAGTATTTTTGTTTGCGAATTTTACTAGTTATTTCTCAGTTGCTTAAATGTAAATCCTACACCTTTTTTTCGATGCACTCACATTTTCTTCAGAAAACGTAAAAAACTGAGTTACCACTAATGTTATTATTACTTACATGGATATTGCATTGGAGAGGTTACCTGTATTTTGTTCTCTGCAGTTATTGCCTGAAGCGGAGTGTTTCCCGTTAATCGTTCAGCAGTGCCTGGTGTGTCCGGTAAGGCGCCCCCTCCAGACATGACTCAGAGTAACGGGGAGACGCGTCTGCAGCGCAGCAGAGTGCAGCAGCTGCGGGATAGCATGACAGAGCGCTCAAAACGGGCACGCAACACCGTACAGAACGTCACCACTGATGACGTCAAAGGCTTCTTCAGGCGGAATGCCTTCGTCATCCTCACAGTCGCTGCCGTCATCGTTGGTGAGATCATTGGCTGTGCCTTCTACTCTAAAAGGACACACACATATGTAGAACTACAGTACAACATTGTGATTGAATCAAAATAAATACATTAAATTGCAAATAAATATAAAAGTAAAAATTAATAATATGTGTAAGAATATACACTACCAGTCAAAAGTTTTTGAACAGTAAGATTTTTTATGTTTTTAAAAAAAGCCTGCATTAATTTGATTTAAAGTACAGCAAAAACAGTACAATTTTGAAACATTTTACTATTTAAAATAACTGTTTTATTTTTGAATATATTTTAAAATGTAATTTATTCCTGCGATTGCAAAGCTGAATTTTAAGCATTATTACTACAGTCACATGATCCTTCACAAATCATGTTTTATTATTGTTGAAAACAGCTGAGTGGAATTTGTCAGGTTTCTTTAAAGTTTGGAAGAACAGCATTTATCTGAAATAGAATCTTTTGTAACATTATAAATGTCTATATAATCACTTTTGATCAATTTAAAGCATACTTGCTAAATACAAGTATTAATTTCTATAATTTCTATCATTTCAAAAATTATACTGACTCCAAGCTTTTGAAAAGTATATTGTGTAATGTTACAAAAGCATAATAATAATAATAATAATGGTCATGTGACACTGAAGACTGCAGTAATGATGCTGAAAATTCAGCTTTGATCACAGGAATAAATTACATTTTAAAATATATTCAAATATTTAAAATTTTTACTGTTTTTGCTGTACTTTGGATCAAATAAATGCAGGCTTACTGAGCAGAAGAGACTTTTATAAAAACATTAAAAACCTTACTGTTACAAAACTTTTGACTGGTAATGTATTCATTTTTCTGTATTTTTCCACATTACGAATCATAACAAAACACTGCACCTCAGTCTTTAAAACAATTATAAAGGAATATGAACATCTAAATGGAATATTAATGATAATTTGGAACTAATATGATCTAGCTGGATGAACTGAAGTCTATTTAAAAAAATATCCTATTGCTATTTGGATCCTATTATTATATTCCATCAGCTTTCTTTTAGGTTTGTCTTGACAAAGACAGTATTGTCCTCTGACATAAGCAGTGGCACAGTACAACACACTTAGACTCTTTCACAATCCTGACATTCTTTTTTTTTCTGTTTCAGTATATAAGAACAAGGTTACATAACAACCTAAACACTCCAGCTAAAAGAAATACAAAATGTAAAAAGTTTTTTTAACAGATCAATTAAAGATGCACATGTGTTTCTCCCGCAGGCACAATTCTGGGATTCGGACTGCGGCCGTATAAAATGTCCTATCGAGAGGTGAAATACTTCTCCTTTCCCGGAGAGCTGCTGATGAGAATGCTGCAGATGCTGGTGCTCCCCCTGTTGGTGTCCAGTTTAATCACAGGTACGGGCCGCTTGCGGCGCCACCAGGCACTGGCCAGACACGGGCAACTCTGTCTGCTAGCCCCAGAACCCCATGAGTCTGAGATAAACACATGATGCAGGGGAAGGGGACGGGCTGAATTTGATCTGGCCAGGATCAAAGAGGACAACAGATATTGTTATGTCACTCGTGCAGCTGAAGCAATTCTGTTTTTGCAGCTGTAAATGTATTTGCAAATCGATTTTATAGATACCAAAACCATGGACGCTTAAGAATTCGGTTAGTTTTGAGATCTTCAACAAGGCTTGTTCAGCTTCTAGGCCTGTTTTGTTTCAAAACAAATCTTAAGGAAGGTTAACATAGGTTCTCGGAGGGGTTCGGCCGGTTTAGGAAAGCAGGGGTAGGTGAAAGTGTAAGGTCAGTGCTTTGATGGTCACTTTCCAAACAGACAAGAGGTCAAAGGTCAAATGTCAAAGTGACCATACAGAGAAATGAACAAAAGCTCCTTTCAGTCAGCTCTCTCTCTCACACACACTTTCTCTGTGTATAAATAGCATTTACTGCTTTCTAAATACAGCCGCAAACAGTTTCCAGGCAGATTGATGGCTGCTCAGCAGATTTACAGATTGCCTATGGAACACAAATCTCTATACATTTTTTTTTTCTAGTGCTGAACACAAAAGAAGACATTTTGAAGAATGTGAAAAACAGTAAATAAAATACTATGGAAGTAACTGGGGACCAGCAACTGTTTGGTTACCCACATTATTCAAAATACGTTTTATGTTCAATAGGTTTTATGCTTAAAAAAAACTCGAGAGTGAGTAAATGATGACAGAATTGTAATTTTTGGGGTGATGGTACACTTATGAAACAAAACACAAAAGAAAATCACTCACTTATCTTGACTGAAGAACTTTAATACAATTGCTTTAATAAGAGTCAATGTATAATTTCTGTATAAGGTATATAGTGTATAAATGCATCAAAAATCCTGAAAATTTAATAGTTTTACTTTTATAGAATAGTTTTCAACATTGATAATAATCAATGTTTTTTAAGGAGCAAATCAGCATCTGTGAATGATTGCTGAAGGATCATGTGATCCAGAGAAGACTGGAAGAATTCTGCTTTTCTCCTTTCAGTCAGCTCTCTCTCTCACACACACTTTCTCTGTGTATAAATAGCATTTACTGCTTTCTAAATACAGCCGCAAACAGTTTCCAGGCAGATTGATGGCTGCTCAGCAGATTTACAGATTGCCTATGGAACACACAAAGCGTATACAGAATAAAAAAAAGACAATGCTTTTGGTTTTTGTTCATGGGTTCATTTCACACATCGCAGAGTTAAACATGACATTCAATGAGAAAAACTAGGGCAGGACTTGATTTTATCAAGCAAAAATTGATTAGATTGTGAAAAGTGGGTGTTACATACCAGAATGAGATCAGATGACTGGAGCGAAGGTGTTATAAAAAGTAAAAGATATTCATGATTTCCTCGGAAAAGCAAAGAGGTGGAGCACATTACATTTGGATTAAAACTGCATTAATGTTGTTGGACTGGAAATGTGTATCAAGTAAATAGAGTCTGTTTTGATTACATGTTGACTTATTACAACAGTTATAACAGCAGCTGTCTTTAAAGATCCGTTTGGATGTATGCTGTTTGTTTCTTGCAGTCACAAGGCTGAATATCAATGACACAGTAAATGTTCAATCAGATCAAACACTCAAAACATAAACACACACACTCGTGGTGCATCACAGCAAGTCATTGGGTCAACCAAATCTGTAAAAGCCAAAACAAGACAAACTTTAGATGCGATCAGTGACACCGATTTAAAGATCTGTGAGAAGCGATGTTTAATATCTGCCTGGCTACAGTTACAACGCAAAAATGAATTGGAATTGGCACGTTGATTAAAAAGGATAGTTCAGCCAAAAATGACAATTTTATGTTTATCTGCTTACTACAGGGCATCCAAGATGTAGGTGACTTTGTTTCTTCAGTAGAACACAAACAAAGATTTTTAACTCAAACCGTTGCAGTCTGTAAGTCATATAATGGCAGTCAATGGTTACCAAATCTTTAAGAGTAAAAAAAACATACACAGACAAAACCAAATAAAACCCTGCGGCGCGTGACGATACATTGATGTCTTAAGACACATAATGATCGGTCTGTGCGAGAAAATGAACCGTATTTCTTTAATTATTTACCTCTGATCATATTGGTTACGTCTAAATTAAAAGTAAACAGTTGAGAGAAAAACGGATGCGCCCCTGTAGACTTTAGATGCATGCAGCTCTTAAAGCGACAGAACTAAACATGCTGCCGATTGTCATTAAAGGAACAGTTCACCCAAAACTTTTGTCACTCACATGTTGTCCCAAATCTCTATACATTTTTTTTTTCTAGTGCTGAACACAAAAGAAGACATTTTGAAGAATGTGAAAAACAGTAAATAAAATACTATGGAAGTAACTGGGGACCAGCAACTGTTTGGTTACCCACATTATTCAAAATACGTTTTATGTTCAATAGGTTTTATGCTTAAAAAAAACTCGAGAGTGAGTAAATGATGACAGAATTGTAATTTTTGGGGTGATGGTACACTTATGAAACAAAACACAAAAGAAAATCACTCACTTATCTTGACTGAAGAACTTTAATACAATTGCTTTAATAAGAGTCAATGTATAATTTCTGTATAAGGTATATAGTGTATAAATGCATCAAAAATCCTGAAAATTTAATAGTTTTACTTTTATAGAATAGTTTTCAACATTGATAATAATCAATGTTTTTTAAGGAGCAAATCAGCATCTGTGAATGATTGCTGAAGGATCATGTGATCCAGAGAAGACTGGAAGAATTCTGCTTTGCATCACAGGAATGAATTGCATTTTAAAATATATTCAAATAGAAAACATTTATTTTAAATTAAAATAATATTTCACAATTTTACCATTTTTACAGTATTTTTGATCATAAATGCAGCCTTTGTGAGCATAAAACAAAAAAATCACTTTTTAATGTTAGTGTAGAATAAGCAGAAGCAAAACTTTTGACTGTCACTGTATGTCTAATATGTGACCTGAAAATTAAAAGCACTGTTTATTTTATTTGTATATTGTGTGTATTTGTAACATGTAGCCTATCTTTGTTCTTATTTTTTATTAACAAAGATAAAATATTGACAGATTTTTTTATCTTGGCCCACTTTGGCCTAAATATTTGCCATTCCTTTTGTTTTATATTTTGTTACCATGTAAAGTTTTGGTTTTAAAATATGGAAATTTTGTAAAATAGACAACTTGTAAAATAGAAAAACCAACATGAGAAAGAATCATGATAAAATCGTGAATAGTGATATTTCTGAAAAAAATCGTGACATGATATTTTTGCCATATATATTTTTTGTCACAAAAGTACCGTCCCAGTGTTTACAAAGTGAACATGCAAAGAAAGTCAAACACCCTTTACGAAAAAAGGTAAAACAACTATGTTGCACAATTTTTCAATTGAAGTCCACTATATGGAGTACAAATCCTGGAATGAACCTTAAAGCAGTAGTTCACTTTCAAAACAAAAATTTGCAGATAATGTACTCACCCCCTTATCATCCAAGATGTTCATGTCTTTCTTTCTTCAGTCGTAAAGAAATGGTATTTTTTGAGGAAAACATTAAGGATTTCTCTCCATATAATGGACTTCTATGGTGCCCCTGAGTTTAAACTTCCAAAATGCAGTTTAAATGCAGCTTCAAAGGTCTCTAAACAATCCCAACCGAGAAAGAAGGGTCTTATCTAGTGAAACGATTTGGTTATTTTCTAAAAACATTTAACCCTTACATACTTTTTAATCTCAAATGCTTGTCTTGCTGAGATGAGCATTTGAGGTTAAAAAGTATATAAATTGTAATATTTTTTTTATTTTTTTATTTTTTTAGAAAATTACTCATCGTTTTGCTAGATAAGACTCTTCTTTCCTCCACTGTGATTGTTTAAAGCCCTTTGAAGCTGCATTTTGGAAGTTCAAACTCGGGGGCACCATAGAAGTCCATTATACAGAGAGAAATCCTGAAATGTTTTACTCAAAAAACAATTTCCTTACGACTAAAGAAAGAAAGACATGAACATCTTGGAGGACATGTGGGCGAGTAAATTATCAGGAAATTTTTATTCTGGAAGTGAACTAATGTTTTAAGTTTATAGCTCTGAATATTTGATGGAACAGGCGGATTTAGTTTATCAGCAAAATCTGTCCGTTCGCTGATGGCCGTGGAGAGCGTGCTCTCATTAGATGAGAGTTTCTTTGTGAGGGTCACACACAATTCCTCTTTGAAGACTGTGTGTGTGTATATGTGAGGTAATTACTCTGCAGTATAGGAGAATAAGACTTTATAAGACTCTGGCAGGGAAGTCATCGTTACCATGGAGATGAGAACTAATGAGAGCAGCAGGAAGAGAACATGACCTGTGCAGAAGGTTCCCAGGCCACTGTGGGGTGTAAAGCTGAGGGGCTTTATGGGGTTGGGGGCAGTGAGATCACTACTTAGGATCACAAATGCACACACACCATACACAATAATGGAAGACATACATAGTTCAATACAATGGGTGTTTCAGTCCTATAGAGGGAAATGTTGAATGGCAGTCGTGGTCAGTGACCTTCAGGAAATATACTGTCTGACTGCTTTACAAGCTATTGTTGAGCATCAATGTCGAGACTTTCTTTAAGCTTTTTTTTTTCTCTTTCCTTCTTTCTTTCTTTCTTTCTTTCTTTGCAGTACAAATCAAATGATTGGACACACTGAATTGTATGTTTGGCCTAAAAGCTTCTACTTAAATACTTTTGCAGACAAGCATAAACTTTTAAACACTACATTATTCCTATACTGCTATTTGTGTTGTTTTATAATTTTGATTATTTAAATATTATTATAATAAGTCAAAAATAGTTGTAAAAATATTTGATGATAGTCGTAATACAGTTGAAGTCAAAAGTTTACATACCTTGTAGAATCTGCAAATTATTCATTTTTTTTTAATCAAAATAAGTACTTTTTTATTTAGTACTGACCTGTATAAAATAATTACATTTAGTCCACAACAGAAAATAGTTGAATTTATAAAAATGTACCTTGTTCAAAAGTTTACATATGCTTGATTCTTAATACTGTGTTGTTACCTGAATGATCCACAGCTGTTTGTTTGTTTGTTTGTTTGTTTGTTTAGTGATAGTTGTTCATGAGTTCCTTGTTTGTCCTGAACAGTTAAACTGCCTGCTGTTCTTCAGAAAAATCCTTCAGGTCCCACAGATTCTTTGGTTTTTCAGCATTTTTGTGTATTTGAACCCTTTCCAATGACTGTATGATTTTGAGATCCATCTTTTCACACTGAGGACAACTGAGGGACTCAAATGCAACTATTACAGAAGGAAAAACGACACATTAATAGCCAGGGGTGTAAACTTTTGAACTCATCTGTATATAATACAGTTCAAAGTCTAGGATTGAGACTGGGTTTTTGGGAAAGAAATTAATGCTTTTATTCAACAAGGATGCATTAAATTGATGTTAAGTGTAACTAACTTGTAGATTTCTATTTCAAATAAATGCTGTTCTTTTGAACTTTGAACACATCAAAAATTCTGAAAATGTAGTTCTTCTGCAAAAAATATTAAGCAGCACAACTGTTTTCAACATTGATAATAATCAGAAATATTTCTTGTGGAACAAATCAGCATCTTTGAATGATTTCTGAAGGATCATGTGACACTGAAGACTGGAGTAATTCAGCTTTGCATCACAGGAATGAATTACAATTTAAAATATATTCAAATAGAAAACATTTATTTTAAATTAAAATAATATTTCACGATTTTACCATTTTTACAGTATTTTGATCACATAAATGCAGCCTTAGTGAGAATGAAAAATAAAAATTAAAAAATCACTTTTTAATGTTAGTGTGGAATAAGGCAGCAGTGCCAAAACTTTTGACTGTCACTGTATTTCTAATATGTGACCCTGGACAACAAAACCAGTCATAAGTGTCAATTTCTTGAAATTGAGATTTATATATCATCCGATTAAATAAGCTTTCCATTGATGTATGGCTTGTTAGGATAGGACAATATTTGGCTGAGATACAACTATTTGAAAATCTGGAATCTGAGGGTGCAAAAAAAAATCGAAATATTGAGAAAATCGCTTTTAAAGTTGAAGTTTTGAAGTTCTTAGCAATGCATATTACTAATCAAAAGTTACATTTTGATATATTTATGGTAGGAAATTTACTAAATGTCTTCATGGAACATTTTACTTATTTTTAACACTTTACCTAATATCCCTAATGATTTTTGACATAAAAGAAAAATTGATCATTTTGACGCATACAATGTATTTTTGACTATTGCTACAAACATACCTGTGCTACTTAAGACTGGTTTTGTGGTCTAGGGTCACATAAATGCTGTTGCTTGCATTACTATACACACATGCATACACAGAATCATGTGAAACGAACTAATATTGCAGTCTAACGTCACCTGTGTGCAGGTATGGCCGCTCTGGATAGCCGAGCTTCAGGGAAGATGGGTATGAGAGCTGTCGTTTACTACACCACCACCACTATCATCGCTGTATTCATCGGGATCGTCATGGTGCTCATCATCCACCCGGGAAAAGGCTCTAAAGACGAATTCACCAAACAGGAGAAAATAGAACAAGTCAGTCCAGCAGATGCCTTCCTCGATCTCATCAGGTATGGCAAAGTACATTTTTAAATTAAAATTCTAGCTGTTTTTTTTTCTTTTTAACATTGCTCTTTTGAATTTTTTTTTTACAGAAACATGTTTCCTCCTAATTTAGTCCAAGCATGTACACAACAGGTAATGTTTTTAATGCACAAGATCCACTAAAAATCTAGTTTTGCATAAAATGGTAAACACAACCAAGTAACTCTTTCTAATCTCTCTACCTTCCTCAGTTTAAAACGCAATATGCCAAGCGAGTGGTCACGGTTAAAATTCTGGTAAACGAGACTTTGTTCAGTTTGAGTAACGGGTCCCAGGAGCTCAAACGTGAAGAGATGATACCAGTGCTGGGAACTGTTAATGGAATCAACGCGCTCGGACTCGTGGTCTTCTCCATGTGCTTTGGCTTCATCATTGGGAGCATGAAGGAGCAAGGTCAACCGCTGCGGGATTTCTTCGACTGTCTAAATGAGGCCATCATGAGGCTGGTTGCCATTATCATGTGGTGAGTGATTTAGAGTGGGAAGTTTTTAGCTTTGAGCTCATTACGCATTTGGTTTTCATAAGCAGTGGTTTTTCTAATTACTAATTAAAACCACTTAAAATATGATAAACCATTTGTTGGCGTGCCAGATCGTTTTTTTCTAAATTTTAATTCTGGGCAGACTTGCTAGAACATTAGCAATTGAACCATAATGAAATTGGACCAATAGAGAACCAAAAGAGAAGTCTATCTTTTCATTCACTTATTATTAAAAGTGTGCCTAAAATCTAAATGAATTGAAAGCACTCACTGGCAATTTAAAAGGCAATTTAAGTTATAGTTTTAAACCTTGGGTGCTTTTGCAGTTATTTTTATTATAAATTAGATTTTTTTTTTTATTTGATTTAAAGTACAGCAAAAACAATAACATTTTGAAATATTTTTACAATTTAAAATAACTGTTTCTATTTGAATATATTTTATTCCTGTGTTTTCAAAGCTGACATTTTAACATTACTCCAGTCACACGATCCTTCAGAAATCATTCTAATATTCTGATTTGCTGCTCAAAAAACATTTTTTATTATTATTATTATGTTGAAAACAGCTGAGTTTTTATGGTCTAAGGTTTCTTTGATGAATAGAAAGAACATTTATCCGAAATAGAAATCTTTTGTAACATTATAAATGTCTTTACCAACACTTTTGATCAATTTAAAGCATCCTAAATAAAAGTAATAATTTCTTTTTCTTTCCGTAAAAATTAGTGTATGGTGTTACAAAAGCTTTTTGTTTCAGATAAATAATGATCTTTGGATCTTTCTATTCATCAAAGAATCCTGAAAAAAAAATATATATATTGATTATAATAATAAAAGCAGCATATTAGAATGATTTCTGAAGGATCATGTGACACTAAAGACTGAAGTAATAATGCTAAAAATTCAGTTTCAATCAAAGGAATAAATTACATTTTAAAATATATCCAAATAGAAAGCCGTTATTTTAAATGGTAAAAATATTTCAAAATTGTACTGTTTTTGCTGTACTTTGGATCAAATAAATCAGGTTTGGTGAGCAGAAGAGACTTCTTTAAAAAACATTACAAATCAAAATCAAAAACTTTTGACTGGTATTTGTTCCTGGTATTGCAAGTTAAAATAGACTGAAGATATTAGAAAGCTAAAAAAATATCTAAGTATAGTTTCTGGTTCATTTAGAATTAGACATGACTGAAAAAACACAGGTGGTGCAGTAAGCACTACAAATTTTTTTTTTGTCTTGTTTCCAGCCAAAATACCTAAAAAAATCTTAAATCAAGAAGGATTTTGTAGACAAATAAAAATCGTCTTGGTTTCAGAAAAAAAATTGTTTAAAATAGATCGAGTTTTTGCTTGAAACAAGCTAAATAATCTGCCAATGGGGTAAGTAAAATAATCTAGTTTTCTGCTTGAAATTAGATTATTTTAGTAAGAAAAGCATTTTTTGAGGTGAGGAAGTCAGTTGTGAACTCAACAGCTCTGAATGATTCACCTAACAACTGAGTAAATTTGATTTAGAACCTCCTAATTAAAAAGAATCAGTTCATAAGAGTAATTTGTTTGCACAAATTGATGAAACCAAATCATACAAACGCCTTCCCGACTGTCAGATATCATGTTGTGAACATTTTAGTCGCAGTCTGAAACACCACAAGATAAAACATGACCATAGAAAAACACTTTATTGGACAATTTTTAATGTTTATTCAACATTGCCTTTGTCTTTATTACAGTATATGTTTTTCACTATTTCTGAAATGGTAATATATATATCTAATGTGTTTTTCCACCTCAGGTATGCTCCATTGGGTATCATGTTCCTGATTGCAGGAAAGATCGTTGAGATGGATGACTTATCAGAAATGGGAGGCCAGTTGGGCATGTACACCATCACAGTCATCATTGGTCTACTAATACATGCGGTCATCGTACTGCCCTTGCTTTACTTCATAGTAACTCGTAAAAATCCATTTGTGTTCATCGCTGGACTTCTGCAAGCCCTTATCACTGCACTCGGTACCTCCTCCAGGTAAGCTTTTCTGAAATAAATTAAAATGCATATAAAATGTATTCAAATATACATATTTCAGTAACCACAGAGCTTGCTTTTTTTAAAGGAGTAGTTAACTTTCAGAACAAAAATGTACAGATTTACTCACCCCTTTATCATCCAAGATGTTCATGTCTTTCTTTCTTTAGCCGATAAGAAATTATGTTCTTAAGGAAAACATTTCAAGATATCTCTTCATATAATGGACTTCAATGGTGCCCCCAAGTTTGAACTTCCAAAATGCAGTTTAAATGCAGCTTCAAAGGGCTCTAAACAATCCTAGCCGGGGAAGATGGGTCTAATCTAGCGAAACAATCAGTCATTTTCAAAACAAACTCACTATTTATGTACTTTCTAACCACATATGCTTGTCTTGTCTATGTCTGCATGAACCATTTTTCCCAGTTCAAAAAGTTAGTGTATGTTGAAAAACTCCCATCTCGTTTTCTTCCCCAACTTTAAAATCGTCCAAAATCTAATGCCATTTTACAAATAAAAAAACGTGAAACGGCGATGTAGGATGATTTGAGTTGAAGAAGCAAACAAGATGGGAGTTTTTCGACATACCCTAACTGTATTGACTCAGATCACACAGACTACGCATGCGCAGATCCGAGACAAAGCGAGCACGTGAGGTTAAAAGGTACATAAATTGTCAATGTGTTTTAAATATGACTGATCGTTTTGCTAGATAAGACCCTTATTCCTTGGCTGGGATCGTTTAGCGCCATTTGAAGCTGCCGTTAAACTGCATTTTTTAAGTTCAAACTCGAGGGCACCATTGAAGTCCACTATATGGAGATAATTCCTGAAATGTTTCCTCAAGAAACATAATTTCTTTATGCCTGAAGACAGAAAAACATGAACATCTTGGATGACAAGCAGTGAGTAAATTACTTGTAAATTTTTGTTCTGGAAGTGAACTAATCCTTTAAATATGGATATCACTAAAAATAACTTGTTACCAATAACATTATATGATATTGATTCAGTAGCAGCTCTGAACAATTCAATTCAGTAAATAAATCATCAAACAGATTCAAATTGGAGACTTGTAATAGTTTGTTGTTGCACTGTATGTTTTTTTAATCACTATAGAGAATCGGCTATGTTGTTTTGGCGCGCACGCAGTATGCGTAGACAAATCAATAGAGAGATGTTTGTGTCATTATGTACTGTACACTGTGTTTTCATTTCATGACATTCAACACAGACCGTGAACTCACATTAATAGCGAGTAAAATGTGCTTAAAAGGCGTAGCTTACCCTACAAATGAATGTGGTTATTATTTACTGACCAACTACATGCTGTTCTAAATGTGCTGTACTCATATGGACTACTTTTATAGTGTTTTTTTGGATCTTGACAGCCTGCTGTGACTCTTTGGCACTGAAAAAGTTGCGTCAACATTTCATAACATTTTCCTTTCATGTACATTTTCAAGTTTGGAACATGTGGATGATCAGTAAATGTTGACAGATTTTGTATTTCCGTAGCTCCGCCACTCTACCCATCACCTTTAAGTGTCTAGAGGAGAATAACCACGTGGATAAACGCATTACCCGTTTTGTGCTGCCTGTGGGAGCGACTATTAACATGGATGGCACCGCTCTGTACGAGGCTCTGGCTGCCATTTTCATTGCACAAGTCAATGGCATGGAGTTGAACTTTGGAGAGATCCTAACCATCAGGTACACTTAGGACAAATAAAGAAAAACTTATTTAGTTAAGGCAAAACACCACAGGTGAAGGGGTAAAAATTGTAACTTAATGTAATTAATTGATAGACATCACCATATTTCTGCAGTTGATTAATCACAGTATATTAAGACATTTAATGGTACTACACATTGTCTGAAATGTTGTTTAAAAATGCAAATTAGGCAGTGTCTAATGAAATAGATTGTTTTTTACTCACAATTCTGACTTTTTTCTCAGAATTCAGAGGAAAAAAGTCAGAATAGGAAGTTTTTATTCTTTAAATTAATAAACTAGCAACTGAGTTTGTCATGCAATTCTGAGAAAAAAGTCATAATTGTGAGGTTATATCTCGCATTTTCACTTTATAACTCGCAGTTGCAAGTTTATTTCACACAATTTTGACTTTGAATCTCACAACTTCAAGTTTATATCTCAATTCTGAGAAAAAAAAAAAGTCAAAATGCGAGTTTTTAATTCGCAATTTTATTTTATAATTTGCAATTGCAAGTTTATGTCTCACAATTCTGACTTTATAACTCGCAATTACAAGTTTGGTTGTGAGTTTATATCTTGCAATTTGAGAAAAGTCAGAATTGGGATTTTATATCTTGCAATTCTACTTTATAACTTGTAATTGAGTTTATATCTCAATGCTGAGAAAAAAGAATTGCAAGTTTATATTACACAATTCTGACTTTGTAACTCGCAATTGCGAGTTTATAAAGTCAGAATTGTGAGACATAAACTTGCAATTGCAAATTATAAAGTAAAATTGCGAATTAAAAACTCGCATTTTGACTTTTTTGAGATATAAACTTGAAGTTGTGAGATTCAAAGTCAGAATTGTGTGAAATAAACTTGCAACTGCGAGTTATAAAGTGAAAATGCGAGATATAACCTCACAATTATGACTTTTTTCTCAGAATTGCATGACAAACTCAGTTGCTAGTTTATTAATTTAAAGAATAAAAACTTCCTATTCTGACTTTTTTTCCTTACAATTGTGAGATATAAACTAGTAATTGCTAGTTATAAAGTCAGAATTGTGAGATATAAACTCACAACTCTGACTTTTTTTCCTCAGAATTGTGTTATATAACCAAAATTTTGAGAAATAAAGTCAGAATTGCAAGTTTTTATCTTGCAGTTCTGACTTTTTTCCTCAGAATTAGGATATAAACTCGCAACTGCGAGTTTCAAAGTCAGAATTGTGTGATATAAACTTGCAATTGCGAGTTATAAAGTAGAATTGCAAAATATAAACTCACAATTCCGACTTTTCTCAGAATTGCGTGATATAAATTCACAATTGTGAGAAATAAAGTCAGAATTACGAGATAAATGCGCAATTCTGTCTTTTTTTCTCAGAACTGCAAGATATAAACTTGCAATTGCGAGTTATAAAGTAGAATTTCAAGATGATATAAACTCACAATTCTGACTTTTTTCCTGAGAATTGCGTGATATAAACAATTGTAAGAAATAAAGTCAGAATTGCAAATTTTATCTTGCAATTCTGACTTTTTTCTCAGAATTGATATATAAACCTGCAGTTGCGAGTGTTAAAGTCAGAATTGTGTGATATAAACTTGCAATTGTGAGAAATAAAGTCAGAATTCCAAGATAAAAACATGCAATTCTGACTTTTTTTTCTTAGAACTGATATAAACTTGCAATTGCGAGTTATATAGCAGAATTGCGAGATAAAAAACTCAGAATTCTTACTTTTTTTCTCAGAATTGCATGATATAAACTCAAGATTGCAAGAAATAAAGTCAGAATTGTGATTATAAACTCACTGTTCTGACTTTTTTTCTCAGAATTGCGTGATAGAAACTCAATTACAAGAAATAAAGTCAGATTTGCGAGATAAAAAGTCGCATTTTTTTTATTCAGTGGCGTAAATGGGCTTTCATAAAAATGCACTAATTTGCATACATTTCCAGAACATTAAAAACGTGAGTTGATTATTTAAATATTCTTACTGTGTTTTACACTCTTAAAAATAAAGGTGCTTTAAAAGGTTCTTCACAGCGATGCCATTGAGTAACTTTTTTTGGTTCCACAAAGAACCACTCAGTCAAAGGTTCTTTTAAGAACCATCTCTTCCTTACCTTTTTATAATCTGAAGAACCTTCTTTTGCTACAAAGAACCTTTTGTGAAACAAAGAAGTTCTTCAGATGTTAAAGGTTCTTTATGAAACCATTTAGACAAAAAAAAAGTTTCTTCTATGGCATCGTGAAGCACCTTTATTTTTAAGAGTGTAGTTCTTACTTTACAGAACTTTTAGTTCTGACTTTTTAAATTCAGAAAACTCAGAACTAAGAGTATAAAAGTCTGAATTGTGAGATACACTCTTAAAAATAAAGGTGCTTTATAAGGTTCTTCACAGCGATGCCATAGATGAACCATTTTTGCTTCCACAAAGTACCATTCAGTCAAAGGTTCTTTTAAGAACCATCTCTTCCTTACCTTTTTATAATCTGAAGCAGTGTTGTTTTCGTCAACGATGACGAAATCATTTCATTGACGCCACTTTTTTTCATGATGATAACGAGACGATGACGAGATAAAAATGGCTCGTTGATGACTAAAACATGACGAGACGTGTGTGAGTTTTCGTTGACGAGACGAGAATAGACAAATGTTAGTGGGTGGTCCGTCAGACGTTTAAAATGCATGACATTTCCACTTATTGTGCATGCCAATTAAAACTTAAAAAGTATCTGACGCTATGGCAAGCCGTTTTAGCATTAAATACTCTTTGCTATACTAGTATGGCAAGCCGTTTTAGCATTCCATCCTTGTTTGTCTTTTATGTTCTAAAACATTCCTTCATTATTGTAATTATTGGTGAAAATAGTCGATCCGGAAGCTCACATTGTGTTGAACTATAGATCTGCTATTTTCAGAACTTATAAGTGACACTACCCAACAGCAAAATATTTACTGACCTACATTAATTTGTTAAAAGACTACTTTTTTCCCCCTTTTTTTTGACTAAAACTAGACTAAAACCTTTTTGACTTTTCGTCGACTAAAACTAGACTAAAACCTTTTTGACTTTTCGTCGACTAAAATTGGACTAAAACTATCACATATAGAAGTGACTAAAATTTGAGCAAAACTAAGAAGCAAGACTAAGACTAAATCTAAGATGGTTGTCAAAAACAACACTGATCTGAAGAACCTCCTTTTGCTACAAAGAAACTTTTGTGAAACAGTTTTATTTTGTTGACATAAATGACGTGTTGACAAAGATTTTGGACATCTTTTTTATCACTCCATAAATGCAAAAATATTTTCAGAATAATCACCGTTTTAGGAATAAAATTGTATATTTAAAAAATCTTCAGAACCTTTAAAAGTCTTTAGAATATAGATAAAACTTGATTTGATTTGTAAACAATGTAAACACTGCTAAAGTAGAGACTCAAAACATAAAAAAAAACATTTAGAGAAAATGGCCTTTAAAAATCCGTATTGTAATTGAATCTACAGATGCAAATAGTTAAAATGTAATTATATAAACACTGTATTTTGGATGTTTTCTTTCTACTAGTTACAAAGAAGGAAATCAAAAATCTCAAAATTCATTAGTGCATGAAAAAAACAATGATTTTGCCTTTAGTATCTTGCCTTTAATGTTGTTGATTTCTCACACTTTTTCAGTATTTATCTGACTGAAACTAACATGATTATCAAATGCATGCTTTGTTTAATTCTACAGCATCACAGCAACAGCAGCCAGTATTGGTGCAGCTGGAATCCCTCAGGCTGGCCTGGTTACAATGGTGATAGTGCTGACCTCTGTGGGACTGCCCACCGATGACATCACTCTTATCATCGCTGTTGATTGGTTCCTGTGAGTACTGGTTCTTTTTATGTATTATGACAGATGTTTAAAGCATTTTGTGTGTGAGATCATCTCGCATACAACTTTTCAGGGGAACCAATGTGTGTTTAAAGTTTTGCACATCAAACAGAGAGAGGAAAGGTCTTTGAATACCTACACTCATCAGTTTGAACAGACAGGGTTCCAGTCATAAAAAAAAACCTGATTGTGATTTCAAGGGCGAATATACTTTATGAAGGTATCAAGTTGAACAAACTTACTATCCAATTTTATATAAAGAGCTGGGCAAATATATAGATAAAATTTGCGACAAAAATAAAAAAAAAACTAGGATGTTGAGATTTGCTTTGTAGTTTGTATCTCTTTACCTGAGTGAGCTCTATGTATGCAAATAAAGTTTGATATAATATACTGTATATCCAACTTTGTATATCCTACTGTATATAGAGCTATACGATAATAGTTTATATTTTGTGATGATTTAAACAATTAGGAAGTTGAGATTTGCTATATAGTACATACTATTAATATCCAACTTTCAATACTGCTAATTTAAATTTTGTGGCAATATAACAATCAAGCAGTTGAGATTTAATATACACACTACCAGTCAAACATTTTTGAACAGTAAGATTTCTCTTAAGAAGTAAGAAGTCTCTTCTGTTCACCCAGCCTGCATTTATTTGATCCAAAGTACAGCAAAAACCAGGAACATTTTGAAATATTTTTACTATTTAAAATAGCTGTTTTTTCATTTGAATATATTTTAAAATGTAATTTATTCCTGTGATACAAAGCTGAATTTTCTGCATCATTACTCCAGTCTTCAGTGTCACATGATCCTTCAGAAATAATTCTAATATGCTAATTTGCTGATAAAGAAACATTTTCTATTATTATAGTTATTATCGATATTTAAAACAGTTGAGTACATTTTTTTTCAGGATTCTTTGAATAGAACAATCCAAAGATCAGCATTTATGAGATAAAGACATTCATAATGTTACAAAAGATTTCCATTTTAGATAAATGCTGTTCTTCTGAACTTTTTTTAATCAAAGAAACCTGAAACAATTCTGCTCAGAAATTAAAGTAATTTGAGATATGTGTTATGCAGTGAATTATGAAACCTGTGAAGTTTCCAGGCTTTGTGGAAATGACTTAAAAAGTAAAATGTAATTTTTAACTATAGGTTTTAAGCAATAATACTTAGATTTTTCTTCTTGTTTCCAGCTAAAATATCTAAACATTTTTAAAATCATGAAGTATTTTCTAGACGAGTAAAAATGGTCTTGTTTTCAAGTCAAAATTGAGTGTTTTTGCCTGAAACAAGCAAAATAATCTGCCAGTGGGGTAAGAAAAATAATCTTGTTTTCTGTTTGAAATAAGATTTTTTTTTCTTACCCAATTGGCAGATTATTTAGCTTGTTCTAAGGAAAAACTCACTTAATTTTGACTTGTTTTTTCTGAAAACAAGATTTTTTTTTTTTACTCGTTTTGGAAAATCCTTTTTGATTTAAGAGTTTTTTGATATTTTGTCAGGAAACAAGACAAAAAAAAAAAAAGTAAGAAAGGCATTTTTGCAGTGTATAATCTGAAATGACGGGAAAAGTCATGGAAATTCAATCATCAAAAGCTGTGGGAACCCTAAACAGGAGAATTTCAACTTGTGATGTTCTGAGGACATCTGAAGGCTTTGGATAAAAGCATTTGCTAAATGAATAAATAGAAATGTAAAAGCTTTGAGGTAATATTCTTTCACACAGACCTAGGCAGAACTTCAGGCCTGAGCAGCAAGACATTCCATCTTTTAAAACCTATAATCCAATTGTACATGGCAAAGCAACATCTGCTTCCAATGAGTGCAAGACCCACTGAACAATACACCCATATCCAATAGCATGTTCTTACGACCTTTACTCCTACCACATTCAGAGCAAAACAGCAGTCGTTGAATTCAACTTCAGTCAGGGACCTAGACGTCAGATTATGTGCTGGTTAAAGCAGCGTACAGAACAGAAGAGGCATTGTGAGGCTTAGAGGAGGCCTCAGACTCTGAGGAACCTTCATACTAGGAAAGATGGGTCAGCAAAAACACAGCACAAGATGGAGGAACTGTTTTTCTTTAGCGGAAGCTGCATGAGGCCCTCAGAACACAACAAAGGCTCATGTGACATCCAGATGTGAGAATAAATCCCCATTGATGAGGAGATGACTTTGATAAGAAGTTGTGGTGTACTTGGACCAAGCGCAGCATATTTTCACCATGAAAATAAATCTTTTTGTTTTCATCTGCCATTTCAGAGACCGGCTGCGCACCACCACTAATGTTTTAGGCGACTCCATTGGTGCTGGCATCGTGGCGCACCTGTCACGTCACGAGCTGAACGCTATGGACGCTGAGATCGGAAACTCTGTTGTGGAGGAGAACGAGACCAAGAAGTCATATCAGCTCATCTCTCAAGAGAGCGAGTGTGAGAATGCCAAGATCCCTGACAGTGAGACCAAAATGTAACTGTTTCCTGAGGAGTTTCATCCGTGGAAAACCAGAGTTTTTGTACAAACACTAGTGACTTAGTCAGACACTAGTCTGATATTCATCACAAGTCTTTTTATATGCCTGTCAAAGACATCCAAATGTGTTCAAACAGAGATGGACGTGTGGTCCACTGAGGTCGTCTTCTTTATTGTAGAGTAAATGGAATAGATTTGATTTTATTAGACATGTTTTTTATTAATTTTCTAGATGCAGGTTTGCGTTAATTGAAGAGAAACCCAATGTCAGTATGGAAATCATTTGTTCACAATGATGCTTCTACTTGGGCTGGCAGAATAAACTGATTTTAAGTAAGCCAAATGATTACAAATGATTTTTAAAAAAGAAGAAATAGTTAAAAATCTTATGAAACACGTGGGATGTTTGGGCAGCGGAAGTTGGAAAGTGAGGCAGCGAGTCCAAATACAACAGTATAGTGTGGCCTTTATCTGTAAACTAAGCTGGAATCTGTGAATTCACTCTGACTGTGCATTTGTTTTTGTTTTTTTAAACTGTACATTCAACTGATGTAATCATCTTATTTCAAGACTTTTATAGAAGACTGTCGGTTTGAACAAAATAAAGAAATCTATGAATTAAAAAAAAGCTTCTGGGTCAGGACTGCTCACATTACCGGTTTTGTTTTTTAGGGTGCACCTTTAACAGGTTAGTGATCCTTATGTTACATATTTTGTCTGTTCTGTGAGGTTTTATATTTAATTTAAAAATAGTAGTTTGATAATATACTCACCTTTGGCCATCTAAGATGTAGATGAGTTTGTTTCTTCATCAGATTTGGAGAAATGTAGCATTACATCACTTGCTTAACAATGGATCCTCTGCAGTGAATGGGTGCCGTCAGAATGAGCGTCCAAACAGCTGATAAAAACATCACAATAATCCACAAGTAGTTCATGCCTCTCCAGTCCATCAGTTAACATCTAGTGAAGCGAAAAGCTGCATGTTTGTAAGAAACCCATGCATCATGGGTTAGATCTGTGCTTATTTCTCTCCTGATTAAGTCAATAGGACTTTTTCACTCGAGGAAGCAATATTATGGATAGAGGACTTATATTTTGGCCTAAAACAACAGTTGGAAGTTAAAAACGTCTTGATTTTTTGTCTTACAAGCATGCTTCATACAGCTTTTCACTTCAGAAGATGTTAACTGATGGACTGGAGTGGCGTGGATTACTTGTGGATGATTGTGATGGTTTTTATCAGCTGTTTGGACTCTCATTTTGACGGCACCCATTCACTGCAAAGGATCCATTGGTGAGGAAGCTACATTTCTCCAAATCTGTTCTGATGACATCATACATCTTCATTGCATTATTAGCAAATTTGAAACTACTCCTTCAGATTGAAGGAACTGAATTATTCATTACTTTAACATGCAATTTGCAATGACGACATAGGAGTTAAATATTATATCTATAATGTAACACCACCCAGTTCTGCAGAATTACAGTCATTATCAGCCTTTGAATGGCTCATCCTTGACATTTTTCAGTTCCTCACTACTCTTCTACTTATCAAGTACATGGTGTTACTGTTGCCATTTCAGAAAGAATGCAATCTAATCTCTGTTCATGTCAAGACCTTGTTGACACAATTTTATCATGTCGTTCTTGACCTGCTACAGTAGTGGTTTCACTTGAGGTGAATATGAGCATAATTCTACATGCTTTAGAATATATGTGTGTACACTGTATAGGTCAAAATGATCACATTTTCGGTAACACTTTAGAATAGGTAACACTTATTCACTATTAACTACGACTTTTCCCTCAATAGATTCCTAATTTGCTGCTTATTAATAGTTAGTAGCCTAAGGTAGTTGTTAGGTTTAGGTATTGGGTAGGATTAGGTATGTAGAATAAGGTCATGTAGAATAAGGCATTAATATATGCTCAATTAGTGCTAATACATGGCCAGTATTCTAGTAATATGCATGCTAATAAGTCGTAGTTAATAGTGAATAAGTGTTACTTATTCTAAAGTGTTACCAAATTTTCTTTTATGGCAAAAATCATTAGGATATTAAGTAAAGATCATGTTCCATGGAGATATTTTGTAAATTCCCTTCGTAAATATATATAAAACTTTTTGATTTTGACTTTTTGAAATTTTGGATTAGTAATATGCATTGCTAAGAACTTAATTTGGCCAACTTTTAAAGCAGTTTTCTCAATATTTTAAATTTTCACCCTCAGAAGTTGTATCTCGGTCAGGTATTATCCAAACAAACCATACATCATTTGCTAAGCAAAGCTTATTTATTTAGCTTATGTATTCATTGATAAATCTCAATAAAAAAAAAATACCTTTAAGATATGTACCCTTATGAAGATATTTTGATTTTTTTTTTTGCACCCTCACATTCCAGATTTTCAGATAGTTGTATCTCAGCCAAATATTGTCCTACTTATTTAGCTTTCAGATGATGTATAAATCTCAATTTTAAAAAATTGAAATTTTGTGGTCCAGGGTCACATATTAAAATGTCTCAGATGTGCTCTTAACAGGTAATGAGCAAACAGTTGCCCCAAAATGCATTTTGACTCATAAAATACTAATAAAATGTATGAATGTTACCACATATATTACAAAATATGAAGACAAGTTAAATATTTATAAAACATATATTAAATATAAGTATATAACATTTATATTCATGCATTTCGCAGATGCTTTCATCTAAAAAGTGACTTCGGACAGGTTTTTAGTTTGGACTTAAATACCAATGGGTTATAATATGGAAGTTACAGTATTATAACTCATATATTTCACATAGCTACACAGAATTATTACAATTTAGCAGACAAATAAATCCAAAGAAAGTCGTTAATAAACTACAAGTGTGCCCACCTAGCCTTAATCGTAATACTAAGTCGCCATCCAGTGGTGAAAAGTGAAAATACAGAAAAGCTCAAAGGACAGTGCTCTAGGTCAAGTTATAACCCTGAAGTTTCTACAAGAACACTGTGGACTATTAAGGGTCTGCTAGCCTTCTTAAACCTATCGGCAATTAAAATAAATTTTGTAGTTTCTTTAATATGCAATAGGATATTTGAGGCATTCCAATGTTCTATTTAAAAGATCCCTAAAAAGATCCCCAAGGGTTATATCAGTAGTACTAAGAATGAACAATACTTCTACAGCATTTATTAATCTTAGTTAATGTTAATTTCAGCATTTACTAATGCATTATTGACATTAAATAATAGTTGTGCTTGTTAACATTAGTTAATGCACTGTGAACTAACAATGAACGACTGCATTTACATTAACTAACATTAACTAATGGAACCTTATTGTAAAGTGTTATCTATCTATCTATCTATCTATCTATCTATATTATGCAATACATTTGTATTCATTATTCTGGATTGTAGATGCAATAATATTATTATAGAATTATTCACAATATATTTTATATATACATAGTGTGTGTGTATTTATGCATAAAGTATGATGAATATAAATGCAATGTACAAAAAAGGGATTATAAATTAATAAATGTGACCCTGGATCAAAAACATAAGCAGCACAGGTATATTTGTAGCAACAGCTAACAATACATTGTATGGGTTATTCATTTATAAATTATTGATTATTCTTCAATGCCAAAAATCATTAGGATATTAAGTAAAGATCGTGTTCCATTAAGATATTTTGTAAATACCATACATGCATCAAAACATATTTTTTTTTAATACTATGCATTGCTAAGAACTTCACTTGGACAACTTAAACAGCGATTTTCTCAATATTTTTTTTTTTTTTTTGCACCCTCACCAGATTTTCAAATAGTTGTATCTCAGCCAAATATAGTCCTATTTATTCAGCTTTCAGATGATGTATAAATCTCAATTTTAAAAAATTGACCCTTATAACTGGTTTTGTGGTCCAGGGTCACATATATTATTTATGCATGTATGTGTATGCATAAAGTATATTTTTTTATTATTATAATAAAATATATTTAGATTAACACCATAACATGATATGTAGTGATGAGGATGTTAAATAATAATAAAAAACTTGAAAAAAAAAATAATAATTTAATCTTAGTTTTAGTGTTTTCTCGCACCTAGGACTGGAAATCGTCAGCAGCACATCTGTGTCTGCGGGGAAAATAATCACGTTATTAATATTTGTATTTCCGGTCAACCTACAATTCCCTCTGACTAGCGACAAAGCATCAGTTGTGAGGGGCTTTTTGTTGGCAAACAAAGGCGTAAGCAAATGTGTTTTGCGAGCACCGGCGCGATGAGTTAATGAGGAGCCGAATTAACCTCGGCTCCATTATGAAATGTATTTAAAGTGTGATGAGAGAAAGCCTGACCTCCCCCACCCCAGATAAAGATAGAGTTGGCTTGTTGTTAGCTGGCTCGGCTAAACAAACCCCGCTAGCCCGCGCTGATCTTTTTATAGCAGAGAGGGGGAGCCAGAGACTTACAGCAGACCGACAACCAACCTCTCATCCCAACAACAGTCCCCTTATTTTTTCTTCTTTTGAAGTTACCCCAAGCTAAGGTAAATATGAAACCCTGTCACAATTTCTCCTAAGCCGTCTTCGCGCTCCCTTACCATGTTTCGGTACATTTCCATTTTGTTTTTCTCGACGAAACGGCTCTGAGGAGACGAACGTCGCAACGGCTCGGCTAGTCGTCGTTCTCCTCCGGCGCGCCCCCGTGGCGGGAAGCGCGTGACCCGGCGTCGCGCTCGTGCGTCGAGTCCGAGGCTTCTGGGGAGCTCGCTGAGGCCTGGCGAAACAAACACGGGCGAGTGTTTTTGTGTGGGAACTCAAACGGATTTTATACGAATATCCCACGCGTCTTGTGATGAGCGAAAACGTTTCGACGTGTGACGTACGGCGTGCGGAGAGAATGGAGGAAAGCGAAAAGTGTTTTTATTGTTCGAAAGATGTGCGTAGCCGGACTAGCTTTCTCGAGTGTTTAGCATAGCGGCGGCTATCGTTTAGTAACACTAAATGACTGAACTATTCACTGAAAATTATACGTAAGACAACTAAATTTGTTATTTAAATAAGTAAGAACGCAGGCGGCTCGGGTTTCTGGGAGAATTCACATATCGGATCAGAGCAATGCTAACTAACGTTAGCGAGCCTCTGCACGGAATCTATTAAGTCTGGAGCTAACGCTTTTTGCTAATAGTCGAAATCATCTGTAAGCATCTCTTGATAACCCACGAACTGCTTGAATGCTTGTTATGGTAAATATTTACATTCTCTGGTGTTCACAAGTTAGCCATGTTTTGAGTCATTACGGCTGAATAAACGTCAGTGAAACGCTTTGAGGATGAATGGTTCCTCTCTTCAGTGATCGACTTGTCAACACTGTGTTTTTAGTCATTTTGTGTTGCCCTGTTTGCACAGATGTGATGCTTCACTCCACTGTATGACTTGCCACATCCTTTAATAGCATCTAGAGTTAACGATTTAGCATTTAATACTATAATTTGGGCAGATAATTGCATTCAGAATTCAAGCTTGTACTGTTTTCGTTAAGAAATATAAACCTGTTATTGCTTTAGGTGTTGCAATCCTTCCTGATTGTTGAATTTTAATTTCTTGGGACAAAATGATTGTTATTATGAAATAATGTGCATTTCGGTGGAGAGTTGTTGTTATAAAATCTGCATGCAATGGATTCATGAATATAAATAAGTGAAGTATTGGCATTTAAAGGGCCAGTGCAACAGAAATACCCCCGGTTGCACCCGTCAGAGCTCAGCACCGGACTGTTTACCTTCCGAATACAGTTTCACATGCAAATCAGTCATGAATATTAATACACCCCAGATAGCCCGGATGCGGAAACATATGCAGAATTTTCTTTTGATACTCTAGTGGTTTTTATGATTTGCCATGCACATACACACTGCATACGTGTTGTCCTAAGAGCAGTGATGTACTTTGTTGTTTTGAATGTGTAAAATGTGCTCTTGTTTGATTACATGAGGTCTGCTTCTGTGCATCTTCTCTTTTGTGCTTACTATGCGCTTACCATCTCCAAGCTGTTATTGGTCCCCTGAGAGAGACAGGGTTGGGCTTGCATATCTAATGAGGGGTGTGTCCACGGTCCATCCTCTGTCAGTCCAGAGTGGGTGTGTCCGTCAGGCTGTCTGCACTGTTGTAGATGTTATCGGTCTCACATAATGCTCCTCTACGTGGCAGTTAGTGCACGCAGAAATCAATACACCTGTTACAGACTGTACGTCTGAGTGGACTGATTCTGCCAGGAAACCTAGTGACTGTCTTGAAATGAGTGTATAATTGATGTTGATCTGGGGCCGGTTGCAAAAGGTTAAGACTAGTCTTAAAAGTTAGTCATCTAATTAAAAAAAATGGGTTACATAAAAACTATAAGACTGATTATACTGATAGTTCTTAAGACACTGTCTTAACATAGAGGCTAAGTTGATGCAGCACTGGTCCCACTTCACAAAAATTGTTAAGACTCTGTAACAAACAAATGATGCTCTTTAGATGTCACAAGCTCATTCAAACACTTTTCTCCCCTTAGGATTGAGTGAGATGTGAGGGATGGTCAGCGTATAAATATATTTGTGAAACTCTGTGTGCGTAAGACTTCTGTGTCCAGCCGTCAGTATGAATGGGGACATGCCACATGTGCCCATCACAACCCTTGCTGGGATCGCTGGCCTCACTGACTGTAAGTACACTCATCCCACTACTTGTAATTCCATGTTTTTTCTATTCATTTTTGCCATTGGCATTTTTAAAAGGGTTTTGTTAAAGCGTTATAAGCTGTGAAGTAACCTAACATAATCGCAACATTATAAACCTTGAATTAAAGCAAAAATTATTTGACAACAAGCAATCAAATCAAAGCCTGCATTTATTTGGTTAAAATACAGCAAAAGCAGTAATATTGTGCAGTATTTGTACTATTTAAAATAACTGCTGAGCATCATTACTCCAGTCTATAGTGTCACATGATCCTTCAGAAATCATTCTAATGTACTTATTTGCTGTTCAAAAAACAATTAGGATTCTTATCAATGTTTCAAAACTTTTGAGTACATTTTTCCCCATGATTCTTTCAGTAGAAAAATTAAAATATTAGCATTTATTTGAAATAAAAAGCTTTTGTAGCATTAAACACTGTACCATTCAAAAGCTTGGAGTCAGTACAGTTTTTGGAGGGAAAAAGTATAGAAATGGATATTATTATTTAGCAAGGATGCTTTAAATCGATCAAAAGTAATGATAAAGGCATTTATAGTGTTACAAAAGATTTCTATTTCAGATAAATATTCATCAAAGAAACTGAAAAAACTATTCAGCTGTTTTCAACATATTAATAATAAATGTTTTTTGAGCAGCAAATCAGAATATTAGAAATATTTCTGAAGGATCACGTAACTGGAGTAATGATGCTGAAAAGTCAGCTTTGAAATCACAGGAATACAGTTTTTAAATGTATTGAAATAGAAAGCTGTTATTTTAAATACTAAAAATATTAAAAAATATTACTGTTTTTGCTGTACTTTGGATCAAATAAATGCGGGCTTGGTGAGCAGAAAAGATTTCTTTAAAGAAACCTACTGTCCAACAACATTGCAAATGACAATCAAATTATAATCAACAGAAATCTATTTAAACAATGCATTTTTAGTTTATTGAAAAATATGCAAATGTATGCAAATATTTAAAAATGAAATAAGTTTTTATATGTATTTGTATTTTGTAGTAGTAATACGTAATTTTTAGGGATATTTTCTTGCTTGTAGACGAGAGATCTGTCTGGTAATAGTAATGACTTTGCATTGGTGGTGCTACATTTAGGATTATAGATAGTATAGTTCTTCACCTACTGGTGACACAAAGTTAAAATCACACTTGTGGATTTCTGGATACCTAAGAGCCTATTATAGATATGTACTAGTTTATACATTGTTAAAATCAGTTTTTGTGAAAAGAATGAATGGTATTTTTACTTTCAAAATCCTACTGTTGTGTTTGTTTTGTGTGTGAGGTAATTATGTTTTAGGGAGGGTTTTCTCTAATAAAAATTGTTTTTTTTCAGTATGTACGATATTAATCATGTACTGTAATATTGAACTAATGTGTATTTATCTTCTTTTTATTACGGGTAATTCTTCCTGTCAGAAGTTTGAATGATCTGTTTTGTGATGCTATGTTTTATGCTTATGTATTTCATTTAATTTAAATAGATTCATTTTTGTCTAAATAATTGTTACTTTGGTGTTTTCAAGAAATGTGCATTGATTAAGAGATTTTTTTTCCCTTATAGTTTCAGTTTTCCTGTTATTGTCAATTTTAAAAACAGTTGTGCTGAAAATTTGTATGCAAATTATGATTAATTCTTTAAGGATTCTTTGAATAGGAAGTTCAAAAGAACAGCAGTTATTTGACATCTATCTTTTGTTGCAGCATCAAGATTAGCTTCTGGTTAAGCTGATAAGAAGTTGCTTTCTTGGACTCTGATTCATGTACGCTATAAAGAGGGTGTTTTAGATTGGCTGCGTCAGAACATCTCTGACTTTAGGTGGCTGTTAGATTTCTACCCTGGGAGCTCGTGTAATAAAGAAAGCTTTGGCTTACCACACTCTGTTTGTGTGTACAGTGTTGAACCAGCTGCCCCTGCCCTCCCCTTTACCGGGCACCACCACTAAGAGCCTGCTGTACAGCGGGCGTGTGACTGAGGAAGTGGGGCGTCTGATGGGCTCCAGGGATGAAACTCTGGTCTCTCAGCTCGCCAGCGGCCTCAGCCAGGTCTCCACGGAGCACATGTGAGTTTCTGCTTACATTTGCCCTTTACATACACCACACCTCTGTCTCTGCCTTTCTGTTTAAAGCTAACTCTGCACATGCAGAGAGTCTCATAAAATTATTATTATTATTTTTTTCAAATTTCATGTTTTAATTTTTCTGTTTTAATGGTTTAATTAAATTGAAATGACTAAATAAGATGTCTAATCAAATTAACTCTTGAATTACTTAATAATTACTTAAAGGGATAGTTCACCCAAAATGGAAAATTCTATTATTAATTACTCTCCCTAATGTCGTTCCAAACCCGTAAGACCTTTATTCATCTTCAGAACACAAATTAAGATATTGATTGATGAAATCTGAAAGCTTTCTGACCCTGCATAGACAGCAACGAAACTGACACATTCAAGGCCTAGAAGGGTAGTAAGGACATTGTTAAAATAGTCCATGTGACATCAGTGGTTCAACAGTAATGTTATGAAGCTGTGAGTATAATTTTTGTGCACAAAATAACAACTATATTCAACAATTTCTTCTCTTCTGTGTCAAACGACATGAAAGTGCCATTAATTGAAATTTTCACTATAATAGGGCCCTATGATTTTTTTTCTTCAGAAATTCTATTTTATGATTTAATAAAATGTATTAACAAAAACAGTGCTAATCAATGCATAAAACTATTAATGCGTGCATATAAATGCATAAATCTTTTGAAGTGTAGTCAAATTTTAAAAATGTTTTAATATAATATAATAATTAATATAATTTAAATTGTAATTTATTCCTGTGATTTCAGAGCTGTATTTTTAACATCATTACTCCAGTCACATGATCCTTCAGAAATCATTTTAATATTCTGATTTGCTGCTCAAAAACATGTATTATTATGATGAAAACAGCTGAAATTTTTTTTTCGGGTTTTTTGATGCATAGAAAATTAAATTCAGAAGAACAGCATTTATATGAAATAGAAATCTTTTGTAACATTATAAATGCCTCTATCATCGCTTTTGATAAATTTAAAGCATCCTTGCTAAATAAAAGTATTTATTTCTATCATTTCAAATAGAAAACAGTTATTTTAAATACCTATGAATTTTTTTTCTGTTCTGTTTTATGATTTAATAAGATGTATTAACACAGTGCTAATCAATGCATAAAACTATTAATGCATGCATATTAATGCATAAATCTTTTGAAGTGTAGTCAAATGAAATGTGAACAATTCCTTTTCATGTTTAACAAGACATTAAAAATGTTGCACAAAAGGTTTGCTGGTTTAAAGAAAACATGGACACACAATTTTTATATTCCTTTTAATCTTTTAATAAACTATTGTTGTTGCTACTTTGAAAAGTACATTCTACTTTGTTCAGTAGTTATGTTTGTCATAATTTCTTCAAGTTAAACCGATCTTTTATTTTGGTTGGTTGTAGTGAAGACCTTTTGTGTTTTTGTGTATCTGACAATAGTTTTATCAAAGTAAATGGTGAAATGCTGATGGCAGATTGTGAAAACACCACAAGCATCAAGTATGTGTTGTAGACAAAACTGTCACTCATTTACACATGCTAACTTAATATCTAAATATATCTGCAGTTTAATATTCACAGACTCTTGTCCATACACTACCAGTCAAAAGTTTTTGAACTGTAAGATTGTTCTCTTCTGCTCACCAAGCTTGCATTTATTTAATCTAAAGTGCAGAAAAAACAGTAAATTTGAAATATTTTTACTGTTGAAAATAGCTGTTTTCTATTTAAATATATTTTCAAATGCATTTTTTCCCTGTGATTTCCTTCAGTAATCATATAAATGTTTTGATTTGCTGCTCAAAAAACATTTATTATTATGATGAAAACGGCTGAATCAGAAGAACAGTATTTATCTGAAATAGAAATCTTTGCAACATTATAAATGCCTCTATCATGTTTGAGCAATTTAAAGAATCCTTGCTAAATGAAAGTATTAATTTCTATCATTTCAAATAGAATTTTAAATAGTAAAAATATTTCTAAATTTTTTTTACTGCACTGTGGATCAAATAAATGCAGGCTTGGTAAGCAGAAGAGACTTGAAAACATTAAACATTTTAGTGTTCAAAAACTTTTGACTGATAATGTATCACAATTTGATTAAGTATAGAGGTCTTCTATTTATTTAATAATCCAAACTTTGCTAAATTATCTGACAGTCTGGTGATATACAGTAAATTCCATTTTTATGGCTGGTTTCTGCAATCATAGTTCCCTGTGTACTCTCTCAGTGGTCTGTAAGTGCGTCAACTCTGATGTTTTTTCACAGAGAGCTGAAGGACAACCTTGGCAGTGATGAGTTGGAGGGGGATGTGCCAGTGCTGTTGCAGCTTTTGCTGTCTAGGAACCCCAACATCTTCAGGAATAAGACCGCACCCAGCACTCCCCAGTATCCGGCCCAGGCGGGTAAGAGTCAATCTGAGCACATAGGAAAACTGAGTATACAAGTTGAACAGATTGCACTTGCAACAATGCTTACCTTTTGGTTGTTAGTTTGCTGTCAGGTTACTTTCACCCAAACAGGTAACTGTAACTAAATAGATGTGTCTGCTTGCAGAATGTTTAGTTATCTTTGCAGTTTGTGTCCCTCTGATAAGAGAGACTATGCCTCCCTTTTCTCTCCCAGAACATGGTGATTTTTTTTTTCCCATCAGAACTACAAAAAGAGGCTTTGTTTTCCTTTGACCTTCAGGTATTCAAAGAAAATAACATTTATGAAACAACAGAAGAAAGAAACAAAACCAAATAAATTGTTTCTTCATGTGTATGTTATAGAGAAATCATTTGATTTAGTTTCATGTTATACAAGTTAAAATAATCCGTATATAAAATCAAGCATTATGCTATTTTAAAAAGCATATTAATGGATATATTTTCCACATCTAATACAGTTTCCACCAGACCATCTTTCCGAAAAAGCCTCTTTACAAAGTCTGCATTACATTGACAGCATCATAAAACAATCCATGCTGATTTGTGCCAGAACATGTGTAGCGTGTGAATATAGTAAGTTTGCATAGCACATCGAACTTGTCCATTTAAAAAAAGAAATCTTGTTTTCCATCATATATTATTTTAACGTCATGATGGAATTGGCTCTGAAGAATGCATGAAAGAAATTTTAATTAAAAAGGTGTCTTTTATATTAAATTTTGTATCATAATGTAGTAGGGAGGCACTGAAATAAAAATTCTTGGCCTAAGCCAAACAAAATGGAACACTGGGCAGAAGGCCGATCACCGAACACGGTTTTTCATGTTTTTTCCCCATGCCAATTTTTTTTCACAGTTGTATAAATTAAATAGCCAAAATGTGTTTTTTTATAGTTTTGTCTTCCTTTTTAAAAAATAGATCAATTTAAAAATATTGACTTAACACTGAACACTTTTAACATTCTAAAGCACAATTTAACTTGAAATTAATAAGTAAAATAATATTCTTTGGACATTAAGACCCCCTTCTTGAATCAGGCATGTGTGTTTTTAATGTACAAATGAATGCAGCCTTGCTGAGCAAAGGAGAATGTTATAATAAATATTTTAATATACCTGCTGTAATTATTGTTATCATTATTTTTGTCTTATTTTATTTTACAGAACAACAGTAAAATTACAATGCTAACATTTATGAATGTTGACTTATTTTGGCGGAAACCCGCAAGAAGACCTCAGTACTACTTTTTGCTGACAGCAGCAGATTTCTGAATGATTCTCATCAAGCAGATTTTCCTTGCGCTTTGGACTTTGAACCCTGGCTGACGAGCTGGTGCAGCGCTGTCAGAATAAATACAGTTTCTGTGTGTATTACACAACATAATGTTCTGTAGTTTAGTATTTATAGTTTATTGCGATTTCAGTCATCATACAGTAACCAGCAACAACCACCCTTTCTCTTCTCATGGAAGACATGTGATGCGGTTCTAAACAGTCTCTAGCTGTTGGTGCTTGTAATGATTTTTGTGTCTTTCTCAGACAATTTTAAATGCTTCCACACTGCCGACATGTTTGCCACATTAGTGCACGACTCTATTTGATTGCGTCACACCACTGTTCGGTATAATTTATTTGGCCGTTTCGCTTACTCTGCCGAACACCGAAAGAGCATTTTTGCTATTTTCTGCCAAATAATTTTGATTGCCAAACATTTGGTGCATCCCTATAATGTAGCGTAAATATTCATTATCTAATTAATATTTATTATTTTAAATTCTGTGATTTATTGCAGTGACCTAATGACTGAAATATTATATCATTCTTTCCTACTTTCCTATATAGCAGAAAAGATGAAGTAATGGTTTAATCTGGCTAATTGGTTTTTAAACTTTCAGTAACCATCTCAATTGATGTTATGCTGTTATAGTTGCTTTTCTGCCTGTGTTGTTTCTTATTCAGACTATTTTTCACATTCTTGTTTTCACAGGTATAAGTCAGCAGTCAATGGCACCGCCATATAAAATCACGCATGGCTCCATGCAGGGAAGCCCAGCCTCTGCCAATTACCAGGCCTCTATGTCCCACAGCCCTTCTGGGTAAGCATGCTTTCTAATTCAGTTTTTATATGGAGTAACTTGTGTTTCGATTTGTCACGTCCAGTTGGTTTTCATGTAAAAAGCTAACCAACAACTGTTGTTATTTACAATTATAACTAACCAGCATGTTTCATAATAATGTGTGTAGTTTAATGCATATATGATTTAATGTTAACCCATTAATGCTGTGCTAAGAAGAAAACAATTTTGAATCTCATGATAAATCAAAAACTTGAGATGTTATTATTGCATAGTGCGAATATCGAATTGCAAGGGCTGTGAATGAATTAAATAAATGCACTGCATGTTTCCAAGTGAAGCATGGCACTGTGCTCTTCTACATGACGAGCTTTAAATCTGGTGTTTTCAGTTCCTTGGTGAGATTTAAATTCACAATCACAATTTCTATATTTTATATGTATATAGCACTTTTTTGCAAAAAAAAATATTCATTGATTATCAGAATAATCATTTGTTGCAGCCCTGCTCACAAGTCTGCTTTTATTTAATCAAAAACACAGTATAATTTAAAATAACTTTTTGATATTTTCTATTTTAAAATGTTATTTATTCCTGATTTTTAAAAAATAAATAAACAAGTAATAAAATATTATTATTATTGTTAATAAATAATAATTTCATGAGTCAATGCTGGCATGTAGATTTAGTAAACTTTCTATAATGACCATGTCTCTTTCTGCTCCTTAGGCGTTTTGTGCCGGGACAGTCTGGTTCTGGTGGGCGGTTTCTGCCTCAGCAGGGTAGCCCAGTGCCCAGCCCTTATGCCCCTCAGAGCCCTGTTACCGGCTACAGACAGTACCCACACCCTCCAGCCTACAGTCAACACCAGCACCTACAGCAAGGTCTGCATGAAGACATACACATAGCCAGATCTGTACAGAAGCTCTTCCATTGACCAAGACCTTTTTCAGTTCTTTGGCTCATTTAGAGTTCATTCTGTTTTTTCCAGGTTCAGTAGCAAGCCCGATGATTCCAGGAGGCATGAGAAATGTTCACGAGAATAAGGTATTTAAAAGTCTCTAATTTAATAGTCAAGCAACATAGCAGTGTTTTTCTGTCTGGCTGAGGTGCCTTCAGACGTTTATTTTGACAGCACTGAGAATGTCAGCGCAATGAGCTCCCATTCTGTTAAAGAAAGTAAATGGTATACGAAAACAATTAAATTTGAGTAATAGGCGAATGCTGCAATCCTTTTTCATTTACTATTAGCATTCAACAAGTATGCAGTTATAATGTGTTTACAATCTGCTGTATGTAAAATTAGTGCTACCTTGTCTTTGATAAAAGTATGATTCCTGTGCATACGGACTTTAGAAGATAAACTAAGTCTGCTATTGGTTACAATGTTTACTTCCAGTTTTGTTCAAATTTGTAATTTGGAAGTTGGCATCTAAATAATATTTTTTTTTTTATCAAGTTCAAATTATTATTATTTTTTTCTCATTTAAATTTAAATATTATGAAAATTTTAATTTTAGCAGTTGCTATGTATTTTTACTAATATACTAGCTTTTTCAAATTATTTCATAAATATTAAAAATAAATATAAATTTCATTTCAGCCATTACTATGTATGTATTTCCACAGTTTTTTGACTGTTTGAAATTAAAATGTTTTTATTCATTTTATTTATTTATTTATTTATTTAACTATATTTTACATACACTTCCAGTCAGTTTTTTGGACAGTAAACGTTTTTTTGTTTTTAAAGAAGTCTCTTCTGCTCACCAAGCCTGTATTTATTTGATCCAAAATACAGCAAAAGCAGTAACATTGTGAAATATTTTTATTATTTAAAACGATTGCTTTCTATTTGAATGTATTTTAAAATGTCATTTAATTTCAAAAGCTTGGAGTTGTTAGGAAAGATATTATAGAAATTCATACTTTTATTTAGCAAGGATGCTTTAAATTGATCAAAAGTGATTATAGACATTTTATAATGTCACAAAAGATTTCTATTTCAGATAAATGCGGTGCTTCTGAACGTTCTGTTCCTCAAAGAAACCTGAAAAAATTCTATTTTGCTGTGTTCAGCATACTACTACTATTACTACTAATAATAATACAAATAATAATAAGTGTTTTTGAGCAGCAAATCAGAATATTAGAATTATTTCTGAGCCTGGAGTAATGATGCTAAAAAATTTACCTGAAATCACAGGAATAAATTGCATTTTAAAATATATTCAAATAGACAACAGTTATTTTAAATGGTATATTTTTTCTGTACTTTGGATCAAATAATTGCTGGCTTTGTGAGCAGAAGAGCTGACTTTAAAAATCATAAAAAATCTTACTGTCCAAAAACTTTTGACCAGTAACTTTTATATCGGTTATTGGCCCTGCAAAATAACAAAACAAAACAAAAAACGGCAATATTGGTCGTCTGCGTTTGTTTATATAACAATAATTCGTTAAGAAGCCATTATGATTGTGTATTTCTCTGGAAAAAAAAAACATTAGGATCAGATGAGGTCGGGTTTCACGTCTCACATACTGCAGTCATCTCCACCTTACACTCCTCCTTGCGATGGGGCTCAAGAAATGCATCTGGGCTCCCCCGACAAGCAGCGCGGTCTGAAGCCCAACGAGGGAGAGCGGGACTCAGCCGATAAAGCTGCGGTATATGATATTGTGGGCTCACCGGCAAAAGACCCCACTAAACTGATCCTGAGGCAGTCACGGGGCAAACTGGCAGATGTGGAGCTTGGGGGAATGTACCCCGGTTCAGACCCAGAAGGAGAACTTGTGGAGGCTCTTGCCGCAATAGAAAGGATGGAAAGCGAAGCGGCCATGGAGACAGACCGTGGTGCTAAAGAGGTGCAAGATAAAGGTATGGTACAGGATGTCAGTAGACATTGTCTAATTGACTAATATTTGCACTGATTTTACTGTCACTTTTAGTTAATATAATGCATTCCTGCTGAAATGCATAACTTAAAAATAACAACAACTGTAGGTCAAATCAACCAAATTTCTAAATCTTCCCCGGCTCAAATTTTTGATTTTGCTAATATTTTTCTGTTTAGTGATGAATGCCAAAATATTACAATTCTAATTTCAACATGATTTCTTCTTCAGACATTGTCCTTTAAATAGAATAAGTATCAGCTGTATACACGGTGACCAACATTTAGTTTTCAACCACTGAAAATGGGTAATTTTCAATAATCTCGACATGTAGCCTCATTGAAATCCCCATATCTCTGTGACTGAACCATGTAGGTCCTTGAAAATGAATGTACTAAAAGAAAACTTTATGAAGAACTTTAATCTAAAATCATATTATGATATCTTTAATACTACTTGTTTTATTTGCACACAAACTTTGGAAAAATAATATTTATGGCACTCAGACTGGTATGTTCAATGCAGTTGTCTTGACGGAAGGAAACAAGATACATCTCTAGTTTTAACTTTATTTGTTCTTCAGACATTCCTCTTTAAAAGAAAAGAAGTGTCAAGAATTAACAGACCCACATTTGGTTTTTGACCACTAAAAATGTGTAAATGTTAACCATTTAATCCTAGAGCCATATTGAAATTCCAGTATCTCTGGAACCGATTCTCATAGGGCATTAAAAATAAAAATGCCAAAAGGAAAGTTTAAAACCCAATATCTAAAAGGGCATTAAGATATCTTTAATACTACTTGAGTTACAGGCATGCAAACTTTGGAGAAAAACTTAAAGTGCTGTTTCTCAATTTTTGAATGGTCACCATTTGCTCATAATGCAACAAGGATTGCTAAAGTCAACAGATTTTACTAATAGATCTACCAATCTCTGTGTAAAAATAAGATGATAATGATGCTGCCTTCTTTGTGAAGTCATAACTTGACTCCATATCTAAAGTGATAATTTCCATTTTGACCTCTCTCTACAAAATAGTGGATTACTCAGTAATGAAAGCCAAAATATAAAATTTCATGGACGAATATTTACCATGCATATCTGTCTGTCTTTAGAATAAATATTAGCAAAATCAAAAATTTGAGCCGAGGACCTCTGGTTAAAAAGTCACAGAGTTATAAAATAAAAAATGAATAAAATTGAGCATTACACCTGTTTCACACCATACTCCGTATGCAGTGCGTATGCCTTGCGTATTTTTTTTGCACCCATGTTAACGGATTAGAGTGTTCACACTGCACGCGGTTTGCAGCAGTGCAGCGATCGTTTCCGCACGAGTCTATTTTTTGCTGTGCTGCATGCGCTGAATTAAAGTGACAGCGCATTGTTCGGTGTTAAAATGAACATGGATTAATACGAAAATGTATGAGCACACCATAAATGGATATAAATAAAGTATACTTTGTTTTACAGTCAACACATGGCTTTTTGGCTAGGTTTAAAACAAGGAAAAGTGCAGTTTTAAATAAACAAGGCAACATAACAGATGCACTTGTCTAGGTAGAAAAGTTCTTTAAAGGATTGTTTTTAATAAAGATTTAATGCGAAAGAAAGGCACGAGAGCCGGCTGTTTCTGTCTGTGGTAAGTTTTAATTTAAAATATTTGTGATAGCCCAATTTCAATATGAAAAGGAAGCTATAGCCTACCGATGCTGTGTTTAAATGTGTTGCAACTTGCCTGAGCAACTTAATATACAAATCTAGAAGACAAGTGCATTTAATAATACGTTGTTTATATTTATTGAGTTTAAACGTGAATGTTTATTAACAATTGTATTAGTATACTTTGATAAAAGAGGATGCTGAAAAGCACGTTTGGATTTGAAATCAAAATAACGGATAAATGGTGTGTTTGTGATAAACAGCCACGGATCAGGAACAGACTGCAAACGCATCCTGTGTGAAAGCAAAACGAGTCCGAGCACCGCATACATAACGCACACGGACTGCATACACACTACAGATGGAGTGTGTGAAACAGGCGTTAGTCTGACTGCAAAGATCATATTTCAGTGCAAAATCAGTATGACCTATGTTTCAGCTTTTTCATAAATAAGCACCCCCTCTATTTTCATAACAAAAAAGACCAATCTCATTCTCTTTATAGATAAGCCTTTGAAGAAGCGCAAACAGGACTCGCACCCACAGGAGCCTGGCGCAGCTGGCACAGCTGGTTCGGGCTCTGGGGCTCCAGGTGGAGGAGGAGGGGCTAATGCAGGGCACAGGCTCGCCCCTCAGGAAGCCAGTGCCGCGGGCACCAGCGCCAGCCGCCCAGGCCTGCAAGTGAGTTTGGAGCAAGCGGGCAGAGTGGAGGACGCCTGCATGGGCATGCCCATCCCCGCCAGCGAGGCTCAGCGCTGGCCTCAGGAGCCGCAGGAGGGCGTCACACCGAAGGCCCTCAAACACAAGCACGACCACGCCCCAGAACACCGGCATCAGCCCGATACCCCGAGGCAGAAACACAGACCCGAGGGCCGGCATGGTGACGTCGGCACACAATGTGCGGCTCAGTCAGAAAGCAAACCAGCCGAGCTTCCTCCGTACATGCTGGGTGAAAACACCAGTTCGGGAGTGCTTAAAAACTTCACCATTCCCAAAATTAGGAAGGATCTCGGAGCAGGAGATATTCCAGAAGGCTGGAAGCAGCCGTGCGTGCGGCTGGAGAGACTGGAACCTGAGGTGGACGTGAAGAAGTCTGTCAAGCCTGTGGTCGTTCTGCAGAAACTCTCCATTGATGAAGTACAGAGGCTCATGAGGGAGAGAGACTCACGCGGCTCCAAGTCTGGCAAGAACAGGCTCTCCTCTGGGAGGTCTGGGAAAGGTAGGGGAACTCCTTTTAGCTTTGCTCGTTCCAGTTTGAATAACAGTTTCCCGCTTGTGATGGTTTTACCTTTAGATTTGAATGAACAGCCATGCAGGGAGATATATTACTTGGTTACTTGTAAAAGGGTAATTATGCTAAATATTTCTTGGGTTTTCCAGCTGGTAAGAGCTGATCTGTTACCACTTTGTTTTTTTTTTTGTTTTTTTTTTAAATGGCTCTTACAAGAGGTTGTCACTTACAGGTTTCAAAATTGTATAAAGGCAGATTTGTTGTCTGATGTGTAAGAGTTATAGCATATGAAAAGAAAGAACAGTTATAATAGTACTTTTAAACAAATGGTTGTATTTATTTACTTTTTATAGTACAAGAAATGTTAAATAATTAGTAAACAATAGCTTGTGTTTTATTTATTTATTATAGATTGTCATGATCAGTGTTATTTTAGTATTATTTATATACTACCACAGTATTTGTTCATGTTTAAATGAGGTTCTTTTTATAATTCTTTATTCATTGTTTGTTTTTTAGTCATTTTGTGTGCTTTTGTCATTTTTTATTAGCTTTTGGTTTTGTAAATATATCTAGTTTATATCAGTTTTTAGTAGAGCTGTAAAATGATTAGTCATGATTAATCGATTCATATTTGCATACAATATGTGTGTTTACTATGTATATTTATTATGTATATGTAAATACACACATATACAGGTGTATATATTAAGGAAAAATATGTAAGGTTTATGTAAATATTTGTTTACATACAAATACATACACGTTTTCTAAAATATATACATGTGTGTATTTTTACACAATAAATACACAGTACACACACATATGGTATGCAAACATAAACATTTATTTTGAATTGATTAATCATATTGCAGCTATAGTTTCTAGTTATTTTAGTCCTTTAATTTACACTAATTTTATTTTCAGGGAAATGCCAATAGGGTTGCAAAGGGGTGAACATTTCTGGAAAGTTTCCAAAAATCACAGGAAGATTCCAAAAATTCCTGGAAAGTTTCCAAAAATTTTGTAATGTTTCTGAAATTAACTGGAAATGTTCCAAATTTTTGCACACCTAGATACAAATGCATTATTTCTAAGTTTTTAAAGTTAAAATTCCTCATTCAATATTTGGATTTTATTTCTGATTCGTCTGTTAATCTAAGCAATTTATTTGTTAACAATAACAACAATGCCAGACCAATTTTCCACAGTCAAAACTAACATGCTTTTGAACATACTCATTTATTAAATTTTTTATTTATTTATTTATTCCTAAATAGTGTTGTTTTCAGATGTCAACAGTATCCATTAAGTAAATATTGAATAATTAAAAGAATGCAAGAGTAGTTAAATGTAAAATTGGGTTTCATTTTATATTGTTTTATTGCCTACCTAAAGCAGCTAAATTAAAAACAGAAAACACATGCAGAAGGCACCTACAACTAACTTGTGGTGCTTTAAAAAGCTAAACGTAATTTGCCATTTTTAGTAGCACAAGTTTATTTGTAGCGATAGCCAAAAATACATTGTATGGGTCAAAATCATACAATTTTCTATTATTCCAAAAATCATTAGAATATTAAGTAAAGATCATTTTCCATTAAGACAACTTTAAATGTTATTTATTTTTGTTTGTTTTTTGTTTTTGCACCCTCAGATTCCAGATTTTGAAATAGTTGTATCTCAGCCAAATATTGGTCCTGTCATAACAAGCCATTCATCGATGGAAAGCTTATTTATTCAGATCAGCTTTCAGATTTTTTTAAAAAAAGTTGACCCTTACGACTGGTTTTGTTGTCCAGGGTCACATTTTAAGATTAAGACAATTATGAGTTGTTTGTTTAGTCTTAATTAAAATAAGTCTCTGTGCACAGGTGGAATAGACCCGTCAGTGCTGAAGGATCTTCCTCCTGAGCTCCTGGCAGAGATCGAGTCCACCATGCCTCTGTGTGAGCGGGTGAAGATGAACAAGCGCAAACGCAGCACTGTCAATGAGAAGCCTAAATATGCAGAGGACAGCTCAGAGGACGAGGATTTCTGTGAGTAGCACCACTGTAATGATTACTGTCTGCTACATACAAAGAGGAACACCAAATCAGAAGTTTTTTATTATGAATCCTGACCTTACTAGACCGTGTCTTAACCAAGTTCACAAGGTGCATCCTGGGATGGTTTTTAAACAGTGTATTGATGTGCGTGCTGGACACTTGTTGACTGATTTCCGTTCACTATTTACTCCTGTACATCCATTAAAAATGAGTCTAGGATTTACTTTAAATCAACTTTCACTCTTAAATTGCAAGTAACATTGAATTTAATGTGAAATTTTGAAGTAGACTTTATTTACATTTATGCTTTCTATTTTCTGCAACAGCATCTCGTAAACGTCAGAAAAAGGATCGTGATCGAACATGGGAGGTAGAGGAGCGTGACCGGAGGAGTTCAGGAGAGCATCGAAGAGGAAGCTATGACGCACGCAGAGGCTCAGGCAGCCGATACGACGACTCTGACCAAGATTCACCTCCTCCTCCCAGCCTTAGTGAAGGTTAGCTATAAAATATTCTGTGTCCATGAAATAAATTATTCACCCAAAAATCAAAATTTTGTCTTTATGTACTCTTCTTCATGTCTTTGCAAATACTTAAGACTTTCTGTCCCTCCATTGAAAGTCCAGATAACAAAAACTTGAAAGATCCAGAAAGGTCTTCAAATTACATAATGATGATGTAATTCTTAAATAAAATCTTTTTGAGCATTCAATTATGAAATCAGAGTTCTTTCCCAAAACTTAGCATAGCTATAAATTTATCATATTATTTGATATTTGTCTGAAATTTGCTTAAATGGTTGAGTTGGACATTTTTTTTCTTTAAGTTGCGAGACGATTAAAGTCGAAGGAGAAGCAGAAGAAGAGAAAGGCGTATGAGCCCAAGTTAACACCTGAAGGTAAACCCTCTCACCTTCTTTATAGCATTTCCTCCTGTTAGAATGATGCTCATTAAATCTTTGTATTTTCCCACTTCTGTTCTCCAGAAATGATGGACTCTTCCACTTTTAAGAGGTTCTCGTTGAGTATTGACAGCATCTTGGAGAATCTTGAGGATGTGGACTTTAATGCTCAGGGTACGGCAATGTCAAAATCACTTTTTTTTTCTTTTTTTTTAATAGAATTTACCAGCCTTTATCATATTATCATAAAGAAATGATCCGTTTATAATTTTAATGGTAGAATTATTTGAACAGTGAGAGACAGAATAACAACAAAAAAGAATTAATTTGTATTTTAATGAGTGAAATAAGTATTTGATCCCCTATTAATCAGCAAGATTTCTGGCTCCCAGGTGTCTTTTATACAGGCAACGAGCTGAGATTAGGAGCACTCTCTTAAAGGGTTCTCAGTTTGTTACATGTATAAAAGACACCTGTCCACAGAAGCAATCAATCAACCAGATTCCAAACTCTCCACCATGGCCAAGGATGTCAGGGACAAGATTGTAGACCTACACAAGGCTGGAATGGGCTATAAGACCATCGTCAAGCAGCTTGGTGAGAAGGTGACAACAGTTGGTGCGATTATTCACATATGGAAGAAACACAAAATAACTCTCAATCTCCCTCGGTCTTGGGCTCCATGCAAGATCTCACTTTGTGTAGTTTCAATGATCATGAGAAAGGTGAAGAATCAGCCCAGAACAACACGGGAGGATCTTGTCAATGATCCCAAGGCAGCTGGGACCATAGTCACGAAAAACAATTGGTGACACACTACGCCGTGAAGGACTGAAATCCTGCAGCGACCCCCTGCTGAAGAAAGCACATGTACAGGCCCTTCTGAAGTTTGCCAGTGAACATCTGAATGTTTCAGAGGAGAACTGGGTGAGAAAGTGTTGTGGTCAGATGAGACCAAAATCAAGCTCGCCGTGTTTGGAGGAGGAGGAGGAATGCTGCCCGTGACCCCAAGAACACAATCCCCACTGTCAAACATGGAGGTGGAAACATTATGCTTTGGGGGTGTTTTTCTGCTAAGGGGACAGGACAACTGCACCACGTCAAAGGGACCATGCACTGTCAAATCTTGGGTGAGAACCTCCTTCCCTCAGCCATGGCATTGAAAATGGGTCGTGGATGGGTATTCCAGCATGACAATGACCCAAAACGCACGGCCAAGGCAACAAAGGAGTGGCTCAAAAAGAAGCACATTAAGGTCCTGGAGTGGTCTAGCCAGTCTTCAGACCTTAATCCCATAGAAAATCTGTGGAGGGATCTGAAAGTTTGAGTCGCCAAATGTCAGCCTCAAAACCGTAATGACTTGGAGAGGATCAGCAAAGAGCAGTGGGACAAAATCCCTCCTGAGATGTGTGCAAACCTGGTGGCCAACTATAAGAAACATCTGACCTTTGTGACCCTTTGCAACAAGGGTTTTGCCACCAAGTACTAAGTCATGCTTTGCGAAGGGGTCAAATACTTATTTCACTCATTAAAATGCGAATCAATTTCAAACTTTTTTTGAAATGCATTTTTCTGGCTTTTTTTGTTATTTTGTTTCTCACTGTAATATGATGATTAGCATTTTCCTTTAATCATCCTTTTTTTTTGCACATCAGTAGATTTTTTTTTTTTTTTTTTTTTTTTTTTTTTTTTGAAGATGCAGGATTTTATTTACCAAACTCAAATTTTCTGACTATGGTCATCTCTTATTCTGTGTTGACGTGTTTGTGTGTTCTCAGATGACGATGAGATCCCTCAGGAGCTGTTGTTGGGGAAACAGCAGCTAAATGAATTGGGTAGTGAATCTGCTAAGATAAAAGCCATGGGCATCACCTGCAGGGTAAGAGATATGTCACTGTATACTATCCCTTTTATGTGGTTGTTAAAAGCCCCATGAAATCGTACTCTAAATATGGTGGGTTTCAGCTAGTCTGTGTCTATGAGCAGTCTGGGTAGTTCATCTAAAGGTCATTTTGTATGATAGTGCACTCCTAAAATTTAAGAAAGTTTATCTGCACTTCAGTTGCTTTATATACACTATTACTCAAACGTTTGGGGTTAGTAACTTTTTTTAATGCTTACCGAGGCTGCGTTTATTTGAACAGAAATACAGTAATAACAGTAATATTGTGGAAATTCATTACCATTTAAAATGGCTGTTTTCTATTTGAATGCATCTTAAAATACAATTTATTCCTGTGATGCAAAGCCAAATATTCAGCATCATTACTCCAATTTTCTGAGTCATGTGGTCCTTCAGAAATCAGTCTAATATGCTGATTTGCTGCCAAAGAGTACAGAAAAGTGTACAGAAATCTCAGAGAGTGTTTTCTGTAACCACTCTAGCGATATACCTCACTATATGTTGTTTTTCTCCTCTAATATACAGATTCCTTCTGATAGACTGGTGAAACTGTTGAATATTCTGGAGAAGAACATTCTGGATGGAGCCAGTCTTTCTACACTCATGAGCCATGTAAATATAACTTTTTTCCCTAATCATGTTGGTTTCTTGAGTAACTCTTTCACGCTTGAGATGATGCCTTTACTTGTAGTTCAGTGCTTTCCCTCAGTCTTTCCTCTCTGCTCTTCATCAGGATAATGACGGAGAGGACGAGGAGCGTCTGTGGCGAGATCTCATCATGGAGCGTGTGACCAAATCAGCAGATGCGTGTCTGACAGCACTGAACATCATGACATCAACACGCATGCCCAAAGCCGTGTACATTGAGGACGTGATCGAGAGAGTTCTGCAGTACACGAAGTTCCACCTGCAAAACACTCTTTATCCGCAGTATGATCCGGTCTACAGAATTGATCCTAAAGGAGGTGAAATGCTTTACTTCTGCTAAAAGCCTGTTAACAAAAATAACATTAAATGTGAACTGTGAGTAATGAATGAACTGTTTCCTAACATCTTCATGTGGTTTGAACCATGTGCGGTTCCAGGTTCCATGCTGAGCTCCAAAGCAAAGCGAGCCAAGTGCTCCACTGCCAAGCAGAGAGTCATCATCATGCTCTATAACAAAGTGTGTGACGTCGTCAGTAACATCTCAGAGCTGCTGGAAATTCAGCTGATGACTGATACGACAATATTGCAGGTAGGAACTGAGCGGTGCAGTGTATCTTTGTATGCTCTGTAGTTTATTTGCACTTATTGCATGTTATATTGCTTTGTGTTTTTGTTTTTCTGCAGGTCTCTTCGATGGGCATAACTCCGTTCTTTGTGGAGAATGTCAGTGAGTTGCAGCTGTGTGCCATAAAGCTGGTGACGGCGGTATGTTTTCTTAAATTAGCAGCAAAACCCTGTGCATTTGTTTTATCATGCATTGAAAGCATTTCTTATCATTGATAGCATTGGAAAAACATTTTTTTTTTTACCAGTCATCAAAAATTTTAATACTATAAATAATTAATACTTATATTATAGTAGTATAAGTATATAACACTAAAAATAAATAATTATTAATCAAATCAAATTATAGCAAAACGATTTGGCTATTGTCTCTCGTTTCTTTTAGTTTTGTTTTTTGACAAAATTAATTAAATAAAGGTAAAGAAATAATTATAATGCTATTAATATTAATCAAATTATTTATTTATAAAATTGCATTATAACTTAAATTAATTAGCTGTTTTTTTGCTTAATCACGCATTGTGTATTCTTAAATACTTGGAAAACGCACGTTTGTTTTCTTCTTTTGTGACCAAAGAAAATGTTGTAGCAAACAGACTATTTTTGTTACAAATGAAACTACCAGTCAAAATTTTTGGACAGTAAGATTTTAATGTTTAAAGAAGTCTCTTTTGCTAATAAGCCTACATTTATTTGATCAAAAATACAGCAAAATCAGTAATATGAAAATATTTGTGAAATATTTTTATTATTTAAAATAACTGCTTTCTATTTGAATATATTTTAAAATGTAATTTATTCCTGTAAGCAAAGCTGCATCAAAGTCCCTTTAAGGCAAGTCATGTCACTCGGCGGCCATCTTTGAAACGCTACTCGGGCATGCAAGTGCAGCTCCTATCTCTTTGAATGGGGAAACATCAATTTCTCCAAAACTGTTCACCAAGCTTAAGATTAAATTTCATAATTTAAATCGCCAATAGTGGTCCAATAGTGTTAAAAAAAATGCTTATTTTTCCGGCTAAATGAGCCAGTGCGCATGCGCAGTACTGAGCACATGTCTCAGAGCGCCAACTGTTTCTATAGCAACCGGAAATTCCAGATCCATTCTTTACTAATCAATGATTGGCTCTTTCACTAAGAAGGCGGGGCTTCGCGGCCATAATGAACGTTGCATTTTTCCTCATTCAAAACTATACGAGTGACAAGTCTTGGGTATTCTATAGTCTTTGGCTACATTTTCAGCATCATTACTACAGTCTTCAGTTTCACATGATTCTTTAGAAATCATTTAATATGCTGATTTGATGTTATTATCATGCATATATATTAGTATATATATTTGAGTACCTGGAAATTTGGTTTGGTCCTCACACTGCACATAGTGTGACCCATTAAATATAACTTAAAAATAAAAGTGCTAATAATATAATTGGACTTTAAATAAAAATATAATTATTTTATAGTCAACTTAAAAATAAAATAATAATGGCCTGGTTTCACAGGGAGGAAATTATAGAAATTACTTTTATTTAGCAAGGATGCTTTAAATTGATAAAGTTTATAATGTTACAAAAGATTTTTATTTCAGATAAATGCTGTTCTTGAGAACTTTATATTAATTAAAGCAACCTGAAAACTTTTTTTAACAACAACAACAACAATAATAATGATAATAATGATAATAATAATAATAAAACATGTTTTTTGAGCACCAAATTAGTATATTAGAAAGATTTCATGCATCATGTGACCGGAATAATGATGCTAAAATGTCAGGTTTGAAATCACAGGGATAAATTACATTTTAAACCATTTAAATAGAAAGCAGTTATTTTAAAAAGTAAAAATATATGGTTTTACTGTACTTTGGATCAAATAAATGAAAGTCTGGTGAGCAGAAGAGAGCATCAAAACATGACACTGCTTCTCTCTTTGTCTCAGGTCTTCTCTCGTTACGAGAAGCACAGACAGTTAATTCTAGAGGAGATCTTTACCTCTTTGGCCAGACTGCCCACCAGCAAACGCAGCCTCAGGAACTTCAGGTACTGATATGACCACCTAAATTCAGCTGACAGCTCTGTCTAAACTGATCTGTGATAAAAACAAATGTTTCCTGCATGTTGATTCTCTCTGTTTAGGTTGAACAGTAGTGATGATGAGGGTGAGCCCATATACATTCAGATGGTTAGTGCTCTGGTGCTGCAGCTAATTCAGTGCGTGGTCCACCTGCCCTCTGAGAAATACACTGAAGACGATCACAAAAAGGTACTAGATATACTCATCCAGCACCACTTGAGCTAGTCTACAATACAGGGTGGATAAACAATATGATTGAATTTGTTTTTCAGGTTGACGATGATGTGTTCATCACTAACTCGTATGAAACGGCCAGACGGACAGCTCAGAACTTCCTCTCTGTCTTCCTCAAGAAGTCAGAACATCCTTCCTGTTGTTTTTTTTTTTTTTTTTTTTTTTTTTTTTCTTCATCACCATGAAATGTGTGTGTGCGCAGTACTCAATGTGTGTTTTTGTATCCTAACTACATCTTAGGTGTGGCAGCAAACAGGGTGAGGAAGACTATAGGCCGCTGTTTGAGAATTTCGTGCAGGATCTGCTGTCTACGGTCAACAAACCCGAGTGGCCTGCTTCAGAATTACTGCTGAGCCTGCTGGGTAGATTACTGGTAAGAACAAGCTATAGCCAATCACATTATTACAGCATTAACTTCCCTGACTGATGAATATGAAAACACATGCATATTTATGAAACCACCAGAGTTTATGATAGACCTTCAGTTGATTTTTTTGTTAAGTTCAAATACATTTCAAAATTATTTAATCAGAACATATAAATGATTTTATTAGAAAATCTATATTAGAAAATATATTTTTGGAATTATAAATATAATATTAAAAAAAAAGTGTGTTATTTTACAATTGATATGTAAATTAAATATGATTTAAAAATATAATGTGCAGGGCTCTATGCTTTCTTTTCTTTTTAAACTTAAAAAATTTAGGAGCACAGTCAATTTCTGGAGCACCTTCTAATCAATAATCATATTCTGATCAAAAATGTGCCTTTCCATTAAGAGGTGATGTTTTAGTTTTACACTGCAAATAGGACTTGAAATACTTGAAATTCTTGTTTGAGTCAAAAGGGTTTAAGAAGTCAAAATATAGTTAAGAACCCCTGATATATAATAATATTTGTAAGGTCTATACTAATGCAAAAAGATTAATAAATAATAAAAACAGGGTTTGGATAATGAAAGAACAGTGATTGCAATGAAACACATACAGAGGTTCTTTTTCAGTGACTCTTGACCTTTCATACTCTGTCTCTAGGTGCATCAATTCAGTAACAAGCAAACAGAGATGGCACTGCGAGTGGCATCGCTGGATTATTTGGGTACCGTAGCAGCCAGATTGAGGAAAGATTCCGTCACCAGCAGGATGGACCAGAAAGCCATAGACCGCATTATCAGAGAGGTAGACACACATGTATCTACATTACACATGCTGGTGCATCTGGACTACATCTAATAAACACTCAATTTTAAATGTGTGTTTTTATTGAATGCTTTTTGTATTTGTCTTAAGGGCTCAGAGGGAGACGAGACTCAGCGGCTGCAGAAAGCCTTATTGGATTATATGGATGAGAATGCAGAGACAGACCCTGCCCTCACAGTGAGTCCAGCTCAGATGCTTTTCATATCCTGTGTCTTGTGGTCAGTCAATGCATTATGCATTTTTCTTTGATCAAGTGTCAAAATCTAAAGTTGCCTGTGGTTAATATAATACTTGTAAATAAATAACAGTAAATTTTAAGTAAAAGTTGGTAGAGAAAATCACTAGGATTTTATATAGGTTTAGATTTGAATGACATTTAACTTTTAAAATCGTGATATCCCGTTAAATTAAGAGAATAGTAATATTAAATTACTAGTACATAGTCTGAACTACTGTCTGATACTATATGATAGTGTATAATTGAATACTTAATAATAATAATAATAATAATAGCAATAATTAAAATAGTATGTAATTAATGCAATTATTTATAAATTAGTCATTTATTATAATAGTAATAATAATAATGGGGGCATGCACAAAATTTGTGTTTTGCGTAGCAGATATCAGTAGTAATTGTTGCAGTTTATTAATATCAGTGGTTTTCATAATGATAATAATACTATTATTGAAAAAAATTACTCATTGCAGATATCAGTAATAATAATTATTGTAATTTATTATTATTATTATTATTATTATTATTGCTTATTTTGGTATTAATAATAGTAATAATAATAATTATTATTATAAAAACATTTTACTCGGCAGATATCAGTAATACTATTATGATTAAAAATAGCATTCTACTCATAGCAAATATCAATAAGTAATTGCAATTTTATTATTATTGATTATTTCAGTAGTAATAATAACAATAATTATTTAAAAAATAGCATTTTACTCATAGCAGACAGTAATATTAAGATTATTATTAAAAATGGCATTTTACTAATAGCAAATATCAGTAATAATAATTGCAATTTATTTGTATTATTATTAATGATTATTTGTAGTATTAGTAGTAGTAATAATAATAATAATAACATTGTTTATTAATAATTATAACAAATTAAATTATTAAAAATAGCATTTTACTCATAGCAGATATCAGTAATAATTGTTATTGTAATTCTTCCTCTTCTTATTATTAACGATTATTTCAGTAGTAGTAGTAGTAGTAGTAATAATAATAATAATAATAATAATAGTAATAATAATAGTTATAATGATAAATTATTATTTTAAAAGTAGCATTTTACTCATAGCAGATTTCTGGTATATGTAATTTGTTATATAAATTATTATTTATCATAATAAATTAGACAAATTATAATTTTACTAATTGCAGATATCACTAGGTTTAATTTTTTTCTATTCTTAATGCACCATGTCAAATCATTTTGTATTGTAGTTTGCACGCAAATTTTACGTCGCTCAGTGGTTCAGAGACTGCACTACGGAGGCTGAGAAGGCCATGAGGAATCAGAATCAAAAGGAGGATGACTCTGATGGCACGCAGCATGCCAAAGAGCTCCAGGCCACCGGAGACATCATGCAACGTGCAGAAACTCGCAAGAAATATCTCCACACCGTCATTAAATCAACTCCCAATCAATTTACTACTCTCAGGTATTATCACTGCTTTAATGATGCAACATCCTCAGCCTTAGTCAAGACTGGTTTATAATGATTACATTGTGATATTAATGCCAAACAAAACTTTTGACAGGATGAATTCAGACACTGTGGACTATGAGGACGCCTGCCTTATCGTACGCTACTTGGCCTCCACCAGACCCTTCTCTCAGAGCTTTGACATTTACCTGACCCAAGTAAGAAATGGGTCTGAAGTGTAGACATAATCAGCTTCCTCCTGGTATCAATGTGCTTAACAAATGCATCTTTATGTATTTACTTTTAGATTCTGAGAGTCTTAGGGGAGAGCGCCATAGCTGTCAGGACCAAAGCCATGAAGTGTCTGTCTGAGGTGGTGGCTGTTGACCCCAGTATACTGGCCAGGGTAACAAATGGAGCTAAATTAAAACAAGCTGCATAAGACTATTTATAATTCTGGCAGAGTTGGCCATTCATGTCTTTTAATTGGTATGTTTATCTGTGTTGTGTAGTCTGATATGCAGCGTGGTGTACACGGCCGGTTAATGGATAACTCCACCAGTGTGAGGGAAGCAGCGGTCGAGCTCCTGGGACGGTTTGTGTTGAGTCGACCTCAGCTGACGGAGCAGTACTATGACATGCTCATTGAGAGGATACTGGTATGACAGCACCTCAGATCACGACCTGTCTGATAGTTACCTGGCTGAAAAAAGCAAAATGTAAAGCGTTGATCTGCAATATCTGAAGGGGTTTCGCATGTTCTTAAAGGATTACCCCAATTCCAGAATAAACATTTCCTGACAATTTACTCACCCCCATGTCATCCATGATGTTCATGTCCTTCTTTCTTCATTCTTGAACAACTTACGTTTTTTCTTCATATAGTGGACTTCAATGGTGCTCAATGAATTGAAAGTAAAAAATGCAGTTTCAATACAGCTTCAAAGGGCTCTAAACAATCCCAGTCAAAGAATAAGGGTCTTATCTAGCAAAACAATCTCTAATTTTCCTAAATATATTAATATTTAAATTTTTTTAACCACAAATGTTCGTCTTTTGTAGCTTTGTAAAAAAAGGAGTTTTTTATCTCCTTTTTTATCAAACTCCTTTTTTATCTCCAATTTCAAAATCGTCATACATCGCTGTTTTACCCCTTTTTTTTTTTTTTTGGAAAGGGCATTTCATCATCTTTGCACGTTCGCTTTGTAAACAATAGGCTGTTTTTTCTGCAGTGATTTTAAACAGGAGTGCCCAGATTAAGCATGAGCACCACAGAGCTAGACAAGACATGCATTTGAGGTTAAAAAGTATATAAATTGTCAATCTTTTTAGAAAATAACCAATCGTTTCGCTAGATAAGACCCTTATTTCTCGACTGGGATTGTGTAGAGCTTTTTGAAGCTGCACTAAAACTTCATTTTTAAGCTTCAATCCATTGAGCACCATTGAAGGCCACTGTAAGAATAATAATCCTGGAATGTTTTCCTTAAAAAAAAACTTTGCGACTAAGGAAAGAAAGACATGAACATCTTGGAAGTGGAGAAATCCTTTAACTATTAAATTTATTTGTATCAAATTTAGGGTCAGTAAAAGTCTCAGAGGGTTAAAGAAAGTCATAATTATGATTTCAAGAGGACTAAAATTTGGGGACAGAAAGACAAAAATTGCAATATAGCTTAATGTGGTGATTTTCAATGAATAAATATGAGGGCTGCATGTTTTAAAGTCAGGTGCTGGGCTGCTTTGTGTACTGCCGTTACCAGAGTAACAGCAAGATTCCTACTGTTCCAAAAGCGCCACTTGCTGGCAGAGAATGAATTTGCATTTATTTTTATGCTGCAAATGTGCAGAGTTGTAAATGTAAACTGGTGGATCAACAAGATAATGCATTATAAAAATCAAAACAATACAGTAAAATGTATTTATATATTATTTAATTAATGTTTTAATTAATACATATTTTAAGTAATATTAATAATTTATTGATAATTGTTTAAATTAATATGATAATTTATACTTTTGACCCATTCAATAAAAAAAATGGTTTAAAGGCTGAAATGTGAATTTTATCGTTTTATAAAACTTAACCTGTATTTGAACTGTAAATCATGCTTTATACAGTTATTTTACAGTTTAAAGTTTAATTTTACAGAAGACATTGCCCTCCCCGCTCATACGGTATTTGTGCGTATTTGTGTTTTTTTAAGAAATTAATGTTTATCCAGGAAGACTGCATTTAGCATTTATAATATTACAAAAGCTGAATATTTATAATATTTATTTTAAGTTGTTTGTTTATTTTTGGCTTTTTATTAAGCAAAAAAAAAAAATCCAGAAAAACTGGTTTCATGGTTGTCTAGGAAATGAAATGCAGCACAACAGGTTTCAAGACATTAATAAGAAATTTGTCTTGGGCAGCAAATCAACATATTACAATGGTTTCTGAAGGATCATTGACACTGAAGACTGGAGTTAAATTCTGTCTGCTGAAAATTCATCTTTGCCATCTTAGGAATAAATAAAATGTTAAAATGTATTACAACAATTTAATTTGTAATATTTCACAGTATTGTTTTTTTCACAATCAGATAAATGTGAGCATAAGACACTTTTTTTTTTTTTATAGTAATTTCTAAATATAGTTAATGTTTGTAATTTTAAAAATTGACGTAACGCAAAATGACCTAGAAAAGACAAAAAAGTGAATTCTGAACATTAAATGGTAACCTTTCAAAGCCCTAAGATGTGCACTTTCCCTTTAGACATTGATGTAAATCTTAGCCTAAAGTCTAAATGCTTTCTATTTTTAACACATGTAATCTGTGAGATGTTTATAGTGGTTATGTGTTTTTATTCCAGGACACCGGTATCAGCGTGAGGAAGAGGGTGATCAAGATTCTGAGAGACATCTGTTTAGAGCAGCCCAACTTCAGTAAGATCACAGAGATGTGCGTGAAGATGATCCGCAGAGTCAATGACGAGGAGGGCATCAAGGTGCAACCACGTTCACTGCATTGTTTTGCATGATAAATGCAGTGCATTTTCTAGTTAGTGACAAAAGTTTGAGCTAACAGTCTGTTCGTCTCTGCAGAAACTGGTGAATGAAACATTCCAAAAGCTGTGGTTTACACCAACAGCCAACCATGACAAAGAGACGATGAATAGGAAGATTCTCAACATCACTGATGTGGTCAGTCCAATCACTGTCCTTCCTTCACCAACCAGCTGTATATATTCTATATTTTTTCTGTTTATTTATTCTGATGTAAAAAAAAAGTTGAAAAGTTTTGAAAATTTTGTATTTTAATTTTCAAATTTTCTATCTAATGCACTTTGAGAGTTCAGAATTAAGATGTTTTTAACTAAGAAAACTTCAGTCAGAGAAATAATCAGTGAATTGACTTGTACCTGAACTTCAAAAGTGACTCTACCCTTTCTTTTTTTTATTTGTGATGTACTGTCTCAGTCTAAATTACAATCTCACTGGAGTTTTAGGAAGTTGAACAAATTAGAATATAATAATAACAACAACAACAACAATGATAGTAATCACCATAAATTGTAAAACAATTGCACTGCAAAATAAATGTCAATGAATATTTCAATTTCATAGATATATTATTTTTGCTTTACAGCCAGGAAGTTACAATACTACTTTCCAAATTCCTACACTTGAAAGAGATATTTTGAATTTGGACTGCAGTAACGTTACCCATTTTAACCCACTAGCTGTCAGCAATTCATACTGCACTTTTTAGCTTTTATTTTGATGAAAACGGCAGTACAGCTTTTATTTTGAAGCACAACTCCAGCTTCAGTGAAGACAGGCTTACAAAAACACAACTCACTACAAATTTAGTGAAATGCTGTAATAATTTTCCGCAAAAATAAAGCAGAACTGGTGGCTGTTGCATTCTCGAAAGCATGCTAAACTCTCAGTACATGCAATAAACGAGTTCTCTGCATTCATTCACTGTGAACAGAGCCGTTCTGAGGTGCAGAAAACACTGGATCTTGAGTTGATCGCCTGAATGCTTTTCTTTGAAATGCACAGCAAAAACAGACTTGAAGGGATTAAGGCATATGCTTTCGGTTTTAGTTTTGTCTGACCACAAGTTTGATTCAGCATTTGTATTATTTGGCTGTAAATCAGAGTATGATGTTTACATCATCAATGTGCGAAGCACCGGCAGCTGTTTATGGTTGTAACTAGGTAACACTAGAGAAGGAATGCTTTTGCTCATTTGGTTTTACTACCTAAACACAAGATGTGCCAGCGGAGCTTGCATCTCTCTGGAACAGATGCATTGCAAGAAATGTAGAAAATGTGAGCTCCCCCCTGAAGGCAATTTTTGCAGAGAAATCACCAATGACAGATGTGATTGCTGCTCCTTTTGCTGGATATCAGTCTTGTTTTACTTTATTTGTACAAATGAAATGCACCCTAACCATTATTTTCAGGTGAACTGGAGTTTGATTCCCTGGTACATACCAGTATTAATAACGGAACTTAAAAACAAATCGATCAAAGCTCATGTCCGGATCTAAGGATCTAGTGTGAAAATGGCTTTTCTTTGAAGTAGTGCATCTACCTCAAGCTGATCTTATTCTTTTCTGTGCTGTAGGTCGCTGCCTGTAAGGACACTGGCTTTGACTGGTTTGAGCAGCTCCTGCAGAACGTAAGTGTTTTCAGGTCAAATCCGTTTTCATCATTTGGTCTCTGTTTTGGATGACTGTAGAGCTGCATTTCACAGTGTTTTTATTTATTTATTTTTTTTTATAGCTTTTAAAGTCAGAGGAGGACTCGTCCTATAAGCCAGCCAGGAAGGCCTGTGTGCAGTTGGTGGACAATCTTGTGGAGTACATCCTCAAATACGAGGAGGCACTTGCAGGTATGCACATACTACTAGACTTGGGAAATCTAATTTGTTTGTTAATGTATTAAGTTATCAGTAACCTTTTAAGCCTGATGTATGAAATAATCGCAGTAGTCACAGATATTTTGATATTTTTATGGCCCCCAAAAAATTTAATTCTGATGGCACTTTGTAGTTTATTTATTGTGGGTGCCAACATATAAAATAAAGTGCAATACTATGGAAGTCCATTTCCGCCACTGAAGAACTTTTTTTTTTAAAAGGGTATTGTGACTTTTTATCTTACAATTGCATGGTTAAAACTATCAAATCAAAAGGATATCAAAAGATACAGATTCTTAGAATCGCGTAATATAAACTTGCAATCACGTGGGGAAAAAAGTCAGAATTATAAGATAAAAAGCTACAATTGCAAATTTTAAAGTCAGAATTGCATGGTATAAACTTGCATCTGAGAAATGAAGTCAAAATTGTGTTGTTTAAACTCACAATTGTGAGTTATTAGGTCAGAGTTCTGAGATATAAACTCGGTTTTCTGTGAACAGTCCTGTGAACTTTTTTTTTCTCACAATTGTGAGCAAAAAGTCTGAATTTTGAGATACAAACTCACCGTTGCGAGTGAAAAAAGAGTGACTTTAACTCGCAACTGTGAGTTTATATCTTATAATTCTGAGGGAAAAAATCTGAATTGCTAGTTTATATTTCACAATTCTGACTTTATAACTCAGAATTTTAAGTTTCTATCATTATTTTGAGAAAAAGTCAGAATTGCGAGTTTGTATTACGCAATTCTGAGAAAGTCAGAATTGCATGATGTAAACTCGCTATTGTGAGAAATAAGTCAGACTTGTGAGATAAAAAAAAATCGCAATAACTTTTTTACATTTTTTATTCAGTGGCGGAAACGGGCTTCCATATGATACATTTGATAATTGAGAGATGAACAAATAGCCTGATGTATCACATTTTATACTTTATAAATGTTATACTATATTTTATAAATTTAAATATTTAAAGCATGTAGTAGATTGAGTTGTTTTTTTTTAGTAGTGTTTCGATAGTTCAGAGGAAATTTGTGTATCAAATATGATAGAATAGGTTTTATAGGGTTAAGGTAGGTAATTTCAATGAATTGAATCAAAAAACAATCATTTTTTGTTTTAAGTCATTTAGAGTTTTACTAGAATTCTTTACATGGTGCTTTTTTGTAGTTTTGTTTTTTTATACATATTAGTGTAAATTAATAATAAATTGTATGAATAGTTTAAGTATTAATGTAATGCATTAATTAATTTATGATGGCTTTTCCTGTGTTAATTTGCTGTTGTGATGCTGTCTGTGTGCAGAGCACAAGAGTGTGAACTCAACACGGTTGGTCGCGTGCATCACCACACTGTATCTGTTCAGTAAGATCAGAGCACAGCTGATGGTCAAGCATGCCATGACTATGCAGCCCTACCTCACCACCAAGTGCAGTGTAAGTTTACCCTTTGACTTTGTTTAACAGTAAACATTTTAATGAATAGATTAAGCAATGCTAAGAAAGTTGATGTCAAATTTGAGGAAATAAAGGGAGAGGTTAGTGAGACCCAAAGTATGCATTTTAGGGTTAAAGGACAATTAATTAATACAATTGATTCATATGGCTCTATGCTAAGCAACTGCCAGTGTAATATTTAAGGTCATTCTGCCATCTAGTGGCCGTATATGGCTAGTGATTTAAGATGAAGTTGTGCCAGGGTACACGTGTCAGAAGATTGTTTTCCTTTTTTCTCTCAGTGTTTATGTATAATACATTTGTGTTTGTCACATTGTTTTCCACAGTCTCAGAGTGACTTCATGGTGATTTGTAACGTTGCGAAGATCTTGGAGCTTGTGGTTCCTCTGATGGATCACCCCAGCGAGAGCTTCCTGACCACCATTGAAGAAGACCTGATGAAGCTCATCTTAAAATATGGCATGACCGTAAGTGACCTGCACTCATCCATTTCATATATCTGAATTAATATTTAATTTGATTAAAAAGATCCTAAGGATTCTAGTGTGATTTATTGTGTACCTTTTTAAAGTAATAGTAAAAATATTAATTAGTATGGTTCATTAATCTCAAATGAGCTTAACTAGTGACGACTTCACTACTTCTACACATCCCACTAAGTTCTTTATTTCTTTCTCGTTTTGTTCAGGTTGTCCAGTACTGTGTGAGCTGTTTGGGTGCGATAGTGAATAAAGTGACTCATAATTATAAGTTTGTATGGGCCTGTTTTAACCGTTATTACGGAGCTCTGACTAAGCTAAAGATGCAGCATCAGGAGGGTACGAACAGCATGGCACTCACTGCCACCAAAGCGGCCCTGCTTAGATCTCTCTTCACTGTGGGAGCTCTCTGCAGACACTTTGACTTTGACTTTGAGCAGTTCAAGGGCACCACTAAGGTATTGCAAACTTTTATATAACCATTATACAACTGTATGCAGCTGTTTACTCATTACCTTTAGCTCATTAGAGTTAACAAACACACATTTTACTGAAACAAGACTTGTATATTTAGATTTTTTAAATCCAACATTGCTTGTTACAAGTAAATTTTATTTATCTATAGCTATTTTTTTTTTAAATTACTAATTTCATTGAATTTTATTGTATTATGAAATGTTATGTTTTATTTAATTTGGTATGTTTAACTATGCTATTTAATGTGAAATCTTGCACTTTTATTGACAGGTTGTGATAAAGGAGAAGGTATTGGAATCATTACTGTACTTCACCAATCACGAGGATGAAGAAGTTAAATGCAAAGCAATCATTGGGTTGGGTAAGATGACGCATTTATTGTTGTTTTAATCTTTCACTAAGGGGAGACACTGTAGGCAAAAATGTTTGAGATTTTGGGTGGTTTTTTTTTTCAGACTAGTAGAAATGTATGCAAATCAGCACATATTTAATTATATAATGCTCAGTTGCATATTAAAACCTAACATTTTAGAAAACTTGTAATACAAAAAATGTTTGCAATTATCAGTGTAATCAATCAACTGGGAAAGGTGATAACTATTAGTTGTTGTTTTTTTACCCTGTTCACCTACAGTGTCTCGCCTTAACTTTTTTCTAACTATTGTAGTATTTATGTATACTTTGAGGTTTTTTTTTTATATTTTCAGTTTTCGATACAGTTTTTATTTTTTACTTGTTTGTGCTTTTAATTATTTCTTTGTAGTTTTAATTAAAATTAATTTTTAGTTCAATACAAATTTGATTTCATATAGTTATTTTAGTACTAAAAATTATTTCAGGTATTTCCCAAAGTAACATGTCTATTTTTCCCCAGCTTTAAGTTAGTACAAAAAATCCATAGTTCAATAATTAGTTAATAATTCTATACAAACATCTATATATACAATAACAAAACATTTCTATGATAAAAGTAGAACTGGGTAATGCTTACTTTGTCAGATGCATACTTGTTTTATTCTTACAGCTTTTTTGTTTCAGAATTAGTTCTCTAATTGATTTCATATTTTGCATCACAGCAATTATTCTTTTTCTCATGTCCTGCAGGGTTCCTGTTCATCATGCACCCGAGTCAGATGTTCGTTCCAGAGGTGAAGTCTCTGTATAACGGGCTCCTGTCTGATAAGGGGTGCTCCATCACACTAAAGATCCAGGTGTTGAAAAACCTCCAGATGTATCTCCAAGAGGAAGACTCTCGCATGCAGGAGGCTGATAGAGAGTGTGAGTGACCATAACATTTGTCCGCTCAACATTTGTAAAGTTGCTAGTATGATTTTGAGATTAACAACATTCACTACACCAACAGCAGAAAACTTGGGCACACACTAGAAACTGGGATAAACACCTTAAAGCTTGTTGTGTTTTTATCTTTCCAGGGCAGAAAATGTCAAAGCAGGAGGATTTGAAAGAGATGGGTGACATCTCCTCTGGTATGAGCAGCTCTATCATGCAGCTCTATTTGAAGCAGGTGCTGGAGTCTTTCTTCCACACGCAGTCCAGTGTACGACACTTCGCCCTTAATGTCATCGCTCTGACACTCAGCCAGGGACTTATACACCCCGTACAGGTACACGCACCAATATACAACAACACTGATATTATAAACTAGGGATGTGCCTGAATAGTGAATCCGTATTCGGAAAGGCTCGGAAAATGAATAAAGCGTTTTACAGAGCCACTAAACAGTACATACAATTTCACTTAACACATAAACAGAGATGATAAACATATATAGATGACTGATAGGATGATGGTCAATGATTTGCAGATCCTCAGCACCACTGACAAACATCTAATCTTGTAAAATGTGTGGTAAGTACTATACACAGAGTACGTGTGATTGTGAATCTCGAAAGGGAAAGTAAAAAGAAGACATTTTAATGCCTCACAAATTAATAGTGGCTCCCTGATGCCCGAAATTGATATACAGTATAATTAGTCAATACCATAATTGCGAGAGAAAGCATTGAAATCTTGTATTTATTCACTTTAGCGGTTCCATAGTACACATTTTCTTTCCAAACAGGGTATTCGGATTCGGGCACATCTTTATTATAAACTCGGCATCAAAAAAATCTAACTTCTACGCATTCTAACCCTTTGCATGCTGTTTTGTTGTTCCTTGTTTGTTTATTTACAGACAACACACTTGTGAATAAAATGCATAGGTTTAAATGCAAATCAAATTATTTATTTATTTATTTATTTTTAAAAAACACTCCTGTTTAAAAGTTTAGTTGTTTTTGGGTTTTTTTGGATTTAATGTCTCTACAAAATCCTCTTTTGCTCACCAAGGCTGCATTTAATTGATCAAAAATTCAGAAAAACTGTAATATCGTGAAATATTATTACAGATTAAAATAACTGTTTTCTTTTTGAATATACTTTAAAATGTAATTTATTCCTGTCACACAAAGCTGATTTTTCAGCATCATTACTTCAGTCTTCGGTGTCACATGAAACTTCAAAAATCGGTGTAATATTCTGATTTGCTCAACAAGACATACTTTTGATTATTATCTATATTGAAAACTATTGTGCTGCTTAATATGTTTGTGGAAACTGCACATTTTTTATTCAGGATACTTTGATGAATAGAAAGCATTTATTTGAAAAAAAACATTTATTTGAAACATTTTGTAACATAGTAAAGAAATTTAAAGTAGCTTTTTTTCTTGCTTTACATAAATATTTTTTGCATAAATACTTTGACTAATTTGGTAATGCTTTTAGGTATGAATAAAGGTCATTGCACACCGTGTTCGAAATTTTGGCACGTTAAAAATACAACCTCACTTTGTCAATCAAGTTTACACACTGCCTCCGAAACTTTCGTCCATCATCAGGGTGGCCGCGGATCCTTAAGTCTTAAATTTCGTTGTCCTAAAATAAGGCCTTTAAATGTCTTAATTTGTCTTAAATCTAAATCCAAGGGTCTTAATTTTTTAATCTTAATTTTAGAGGGAATTTCTCCATCATTAAAATGTTGTTGTTGTTGTTTTTTTTTTACAGTTTGAAAAGGAAAAGTTTATCATTTTGAGGAGAATCTCCTGCGCAGGTTCTAAATCTGTTCTGTTGCTAGACACGCGCTTGCTTGACAATGCCTCAGTGTTGCCAGATTTAGCGGGTTTCCGCCCAATTGGGCTTTTGATGATTTGGCTGGGTTTTACGTCATGTTTGGGCTGGAACCTGTCAGTCAGATCTGGCAACCCTGACCCCAGCGCTGTATTTCTCTGGATTATCTGGATTTAGTCAGCGTAGTCTCGAGACAAGGCAAGGAAATATGGTGAAATGTAAATTTAGCGACAAATGGCTCGAAAATTCCAGTTTCTCGTGGTGGCTGAAAGCTGTGCCCAAAGATGACTGCGAGGCTTACTGTGCGGTTTGCTGTAAACGTTTTAAGTTGGGTACAATGGGGATCAAAGCGCTGGAGTCTCATATGCAGAGCGGGAAACGCGTAGCTTTTGCTACAGCCCGCCAACATCAGCCTCAAATCAATGACTTTTGCACCACCACCGCTAACAGAGAAGAGGGTGCGAGGCCACAGCTTGCTGAACAACCACAGGCATCATTAAAAAATTCGGATGAGGTTCGATTTTCTGCGTTTTCGCATCCGTAACAAGCATTTTGATAGGAAAGGATGATGAAAATGAACAAAAAACAGAAAAACACAAATTTCTGACAATGACCTTAAGAGTGATTTTTCCAGTTAACACATTTTTGTAGATTTAAATCTATTACACAGAAATTTGTTTCCACAATCCACACAAATAAAAAACAAAGTGTGGTCCTACACATCACCATCACAGTCTTGACTGCAGAACTTGCACACTAACATGGACTTGTCACTTTTCCTCCTTCCAATCACAGTGTGTGCCATATCTGATCGCAATGGGGACGGACCCAGAGCCCACCATGAGGAACAAAGCGGACCAGCAGCTGGTGGAGATTGATAAGAAATACACTGGATTCATCCATGTGAGCACCAGTCCACACACCTTGCCATATGTGTCTCATGCAGTATCATAATTGTATTCATTAATTGAATAATTCTGGTTTAACATTACTACTGATCAAATACATTGAAACTGTGAGTGTAAGAATGTAAAGTGGGAAAGCACTTTTATTTGTGTGTGTATTAGAATCTATATTTACACTATCAGTCAAAAGACTTTGATCACTAAGATTCTTAACGTATTTTAAGAAGTCTCTTCTGCTCATCAAGCCTGCATTTATTTGGATACAGCAAAAACAGTAAAATTTTGAAATATTTTTTTCTATTTAAATGTATTTTAAAATGAAATGTGTTCCTGTGCTTTCATAGCTGAAATTTTCATTTCAGCATCATTACTTAAATCACATCACATGATCCTTCAAAAATCATTCTAATATTCTGATTTGCTGATCAAAACATTTATTGTTTTTATTATGTTGAAAACGTCGATTTTTTTCAAGTTTCTTTAATTTGAAATTTCAGAAGAACAGCATTTATCTAAAATAGAAAGATCTTTGTGAAAAAAATGTGCTCAACTGTTTAAAATATTATTAATAATAATAATAAATGTTTCTTAAGCAGCAAATCAGCATATTAGAATGATTTCTGAATGATCATGTGAAACGATTGTAGTAATGATGCTGAAAATTGATCTTTGATCACAGGAATAAATTACATTTTAAAATGTATTCAAATAGAAAACATTTATCTTAAATTGTAAAAATATTTTACAATTTTTACTGTTTTTGCTGTACTTTAAATCAAATAAATGCAGGCCCGGTGAGCAGAAGAGATGTCTTTTAAAAACATAATCTGGTAGTGTATATGCATGTCAAAAACATGTTTTTGTGCATACAGTTGGAGTACCTAAAAATCAAAATATGAAAATTAAACTGCAATGATTTTTTTTTTTTTTTTTTTTTTTGGGACTTGTGTGTGATAAAATTGCATGATGTTGCACCTGCATTGCTTATTGCATTTAATTAATCCAACTTGAATTACTCTCCAGATGAAGGCTGTAGCAGGCATGAAGATGTCGTACCAAGTGCAGCAGGCCATTTTGGGATTAACAGGACCTGTGATCCGTGGTTTCCGTCAGGACGAGTCCAATTCTGCTCAATGTTCCCACCTCTACAGCATGGTCCGTGCGAACAGACAACACCGGCGAGCGTTCCTCATCTCACTGCTCAATCTTTTCGACGACAGCTCGGTAAGCGCTCTTTGTGTGTCTGTCTTTTCCTGTCATTGGCTCTTTGTTGCGATGTTGAGACTGACCTTTTCCATCTGCTTGTGTCTCTCTGTGCCCGTGCAGAAGATTGAGGTGAACATGCTGTTGTTCATCGCTGATAATCTGGCCTACTTCCCCTATCAGACTCAGGAGGAGCCGCTGTTCATCATGCATCATATAGACATCACACTGTCTGTGTCAGGCAGCAACCTGCTGCAGACATTTAAAGAGGTAAACGTGCTCAAGTGCTTGTGCCTGACCTTAACCGTTTGTGTAGCACATTTCAGCACTGATTGTTTAATGAGCCTGCCAGTACATTCACTTAAATTTTCTTTAGTTTTATAGTATAATTTTAGTAATTCATTTCTACATTTAATATATCATTTTTATATTATATTTTATAATTTAATAATGTAAAACAATATTTACGATTAGTTTTTTTTAATTGGCAAATTATCTTTTTTTTTTTGTCTGTTTTTTTTTTTTTTTGGATTTTAAAGCACATTCTCTATTCTTACAAGTAATAACTAGGGATAAACCTTAATAATTTTGGATTCACTTAACTGAAACTGAAACCAAAAATGCTTTTAAATAATTATTTATTATTTTATTACATAATCAAAATAACATTTGAAATGGAAATATTTTGTAACAGAGTAGACATTTAAAGTTTTTTTGTTTGTTTGTTTTTGTTTTTTGGTCAGTTTAATGTTTCCTTGCTGAATAAGTGTTCATTTCTTTAAAGAAAAAAACACAAACTGACCCCAAACTGTACAGAAATGTTCTTGGCATAAATACTTTTGGCTAATAAATGGTTTTAGGCACGAATAAAAGTGCTTTATTCAAATTAACACATTTTAATTTATTTAAGTCTATTACACAGATATTTGTTTCCACAAAGTTCTTTAAAGAGAAGTGTTTATTTAAAACGGGGTGATGTGAGCATTTAATTTTTTACCATTCTGTAAAATAAAATTATTAGTAGTGTTAATTATTATTTTACAGTATAATTTGTAAGTTATTTATTTCTTCAGTGTTTAATTTAGAATTTTTAAAAATTATTTAATATAAAACAAAATTTACAGTTTTTTATTATTTTTCTTTTAATTAATAAATTATCTTTTTTGTTTTAATCAAGACCTTCTCTATTCTTACAAGTAATAACTAGGGATACACCTTAATTCTGGATCCACGAAACTGAAACCAAAAATGCTTTTAACTAATTATTTTATTACAACATTACATTTTTATAGAAATATTTTGTAACATAGTTGAATTTTTTTTTTTTTTTTTTTTTTTTTTTTACAATTGTCTTTAAAGAGAAGTGTTTATTTAAAACAGGTTAATGTGAGCATTTAATTTTTTACCATTCTGTAAAATAAAATTGGAAGTAGTGTTAATTATTGTTTATTTTACAGTATAATTTGTTAATTTATTTCTTCAGTGTTTCATTTAGAATTAAAAAAAAATTATGTAATATAAAACAAAAATTATTATTATTTTATTGGTAAATTAGTGTTTTGTTTTGTTTGTTTGTTTGTTTTTTCACAAAAAACACAATTTAGATTTTAAAACAACAAATTCTCTGTTCTCACAAGTAATAACTAGGGGTGCACTGAAATGAAAATTCTGGGCCGAAAGTAAAATTTCTGAATCCACTTAACTGAAACTAATAATGCTTTTTGATAATTATTTATTGTTTTATTACATAGTGTAAAAAAAAAAGACTTCTAAAATAATAGTTTTAATAATACTGAATTTACCATGCCTTTATTGAAAGTAAAATAATAAAATTGAACAGAAAATATATCAATATATTATTTTTATTCAGTTCTGTGCAACAGAAATGATCCAAATAATAGACACTCCTGCAAAGTTACCAAAAAAAGTTAGTATGACAATATTTACACAACTATCAATACTTTGTTGACCGATTTCCAAGCAATGCTTAATTTTGTTCTATTTTGTTCTGTTGTGTAAAAGACAAAATGAATCATTTTTGGGTATAATATGTCATAGTTTACTTTATTTTGTTGTTCTCACTTATATAAATATCACATAAATAAACAATAGTGTCCTCCACCCACTAGTAAAAAATGTCAAAAATTATATCAGTCTAAATAAATTTGACAATAATGACAAAAGCTTTGGTTATGACTATTTAATACACTGTTGCTTATTAGATATAAACATGGATGGGCATGCTAATGCACTGGTTGTGACAGTAATTCTACCCCAATTTCTAAACAAGCCATTGTTGTACCCAGTCTCTCATTAAGATTCCGGGTAGAAAGAGCAGGAAGAGGAGACGACGGCGGCGGCGACAGATACACCACCAGCCACAGCCACAGCCACAGCAACAACAGCAGAACGGTTCAGAGGAAGAGCGGGGAGAGCAGAACGAGGAAAGACAAAGAAACAGCGGAGACGAGGAATATGATGAAAATGATTTTGAGGAAGATGAGGAGGGGCAGCGGGTGAGGAAGCCCAAGCCCACAGAGGTGCCCAAGCAGTCGGAGTCCGATTCTGAATCTGACCTCGACGATGCTGATGCTGTCATGGAGCGTTTGCCTGAAGACACAACGTCTCTCCTAGACTTTGCTAGGGCATCACAAGGCATACTGTTACTGCTAGTGCTCAAACAACACCTCAAGAACCTCTACGGCTTCTCGGACAGGTAGCAAACACCCATTGTGCATCTCAGCAACCCTGAAATTATTGCTTTTCTGTTTAGGATTTATATTTAATGTCTTGATTCTGCTCTCTTCCAATGCAGCAAAATTCAGAAGTACTCTCCTACGGAGTCGGCGAAGGTGTACGATAAAGCCGTCAACAGGAAGACGTCAGTCAACTTCAGTCCAAGGCAGACCATTGAATTCCTCCAGCGTGATGAGGTTCATGATGAGATGACCTATGAGCTGAAGAGGAAGATTGTCAAGCAGTACCTTGACGTGAGCCTATTTCCACAAATTTTCTTTAAAAAAAAAAAAAAGCGTTGTGGAATGTTTACATTTACATTTTAGTAATCCTAATATTTGTCAGTAAGAAACCAGGAAATTATTTTATTAAAATAATTATTAAAAATTATAAAAAAATATTTTTATTACATTATTATTATTATTATTATTATTATTACAAAAAACTTACAAAACAAAATCAAAATCAGGATACATTTGTTTTTTCTTTGATAAATGCTAAAAATATTATTCATTTTTTCAAATCACCAAAAAAAAAAGTTGTAGAGTGTTATATTGTATTATTTTTATGTTGTTAGTAATATTAGTTAGCATTACTTTTGTTCTTTACAATAATTGTAGGCAAATTTTATTTACAGATCAGTTTTAAGTTTAACAACCATAGTTGCTCCAAACTGGTTCACAATAGAAAAATAGACATAAGTTGATGAAAAAAAAAAATCTTAGTAATGATGCTTTTAATAATAAAAATAATAATAATATACAAAATATGAAACAATATAAAAATATATTTATTGAAATGCTGAAATCTCAAAATGAATCATGCCTTCCAGTTTCTGTTAATAAATTTGTCATAATTACACCAGAATTGAATTATTGTGTTTGAGAATGGGGGACCTCTGAGTCAAAATGTTGTTTGATTCTCAGTTTAAGTTGCTGATGGAGCACCTGGACCCTGACGAAGAGGACGAGGAGGGAGAGACGAGTGCAAACGTGAGGAATAAAGCCATCACCGCACTACTGGGGGGAGGAGCCGCAAGCCCCCGAAACCACCACACCGTTGACTCAGAGGATGGTGAGGACAGCGAGGGAGAGGAGAGGACACCAGGGGTGAGAAAATGCAAAAACACCACAACACAGCCAAACCTTCAACTATCAAACGACAGCGGTGTGTGATATGTGTAGTCTACAATAGGGATGTACCGAATGTTCGGCAACCGAATCATTCAGCTGAAAATAATACGCAAAAAAGGCTGAATAAATTATACCGAACAATAACGTGCCGTGATCAAATAGAGGCGCGCACTAATGCAGCAAACATGTTGGCAGTGTGGAAGCATTTAAAGCTGTCAGAGAAAGACACAAAAATCATTACAAGCACCGACAGCGAGAGACTGGTTAGAATCGCATCGCATGACTTCCATGAGAAGAGAAAGAGGTGGTTGTTGCTGGTTACTGTATGATGACTGAAATCATTCATTAGTAAATAAACTACAGAACGTTATGTTGTCTAATACACACAAATTGTATTTGTGACCCTGGACCACAAAACCAGTCATAAGGTTAAATTTGACAAAACTGAGATGCATACATCATATGAAAGCTCAATAAATAAGCTTTCTTTATCTGGAATCTGAGGGTGCAAAAAAATCAAAATACTGAGAAAATCACCTTTAAAGTTGTCCAAATTAAGTTCTTAACAATGCATTTTACTAATCAAAAATTACATTTTGATATATTTACAGTAGGAATTTTACAAAAAATCTTCATGGAACATGATCTTAATTTCCTAATGATTTTTGGCATAAAAGAAAAATCTAAAATTTTGAACCATGCAATGTATTTTTGGCTATTGCTACAAATATACCCCAGCGACTTAAAGGGATGGTTCGGAGTAGAATTGACTTCATTGCTATGCACTCCGAAGCCCATGTAAATACCCCATCCGAAGTTTTTTTTACCTTAGTCGAACATTTATGGAGATATTAGAGTTTTTTGAATTGCTTGTTACAGGAGTGAATGGTACATGTGATGTATCTCGTAAATTGCACCACTAAACGTGCAAGTAATCTTACCAAACTTGTACAGTAGTGTAAATAGGTTATGTACTCACAAAACACTGCATCAGAACATTTGTAAGTCCACCATGAGTGTTTTAAAAACACGTTTTACCCGAGAACTACTAGTCTCAAAAACTACAAGTCGACGTCACTTCCCTGGTTTGAAAAAAACACGTAAAAGTCCTCCTACTACATCTGTGTGCATGTCAACTTGTAGGAGGACTTTTACGTGCTTTTTTCAAACCAGTGAAGTGACGTCGACGTGTCGCCATTTGTAGTTTTTGAGACTAGTAGGGATCGGCTAAAACGTGTTTTTAAAACACTCATGGTGGACTTACAAATGTGCTGATGCAGCGTTTTGTGAGCACATAACCTATTTAGACTACTGTACAAGTTTGGTAAGATTACTTGCACGTTTAGTGGTGCAATTTACGAGATACATCACATGTACCATTCACTCCTGTAACAAGCAATTCGAAAAACTCTAATATCTCCATAAATGTTTGACTAAGGTAAAAAAAACTTCGGATGGGGTATTTACATGGGCTTCGGAGTGCATAGCAATGAAGTCAATTCTACTCCGAACCATCCCTTTAAGACTGGTTTTGTGGTCCAAGGTCACATTTATTCTGACAGCGCTGCACAAGCTCCTTAGCCAAGGATTGAAGCGCAAAGAAAATCTGCGCTGAAACAGCATAATGAGGGTCATTCACAAATCTGCTGCTGTCAGCAAAAAGTAGAACTGAGGTCTTTACTGAGGTCTCCGATGCTAACATTGCTTTCTATGATGTGCAACACAAACACTTGTGCTAAAATCTCAGAAAAAGGAGTCTGGAAAACTAACCCTTTCAGTGCATGCCTAATTTGTATTGTTAAAAGTACTAGATAAATAAAGGTGACTTGACTTGAAAAACCTGCAGAAACCTTATATAATAAAAAAATGTGTGTATAAATGTGTATTTAATGTGTGTATTACAAAAATATGTAATAACGGTGTTCTAAAGGGTAGATAGTAACTCAGAGCAGTGTGGTTTTCGTCAACGATGACGATGACGAAATCATTTCGTTGACGCCACTTTTTTCCATGACGAAAACGAGACGATGACGAGATAAAAATGGCTCGTTGATGACTAAAACATGACGAGACGTGTGTGAGTTTTCGTTGACGAGACGAGAATAGACGAAAATGTTAGTGGGTGGTCCGTCAGACGTTTAAAATGCATGACATTTCCACTTATTGTGCATGCCAATTAAAACAGAAAAAAGTACCTGCCGCTATGGCAAGCCTTTTTAGCATTAAATGCTCTTTGCCATACTAGTATGGCAAGCCGTTTTAGCATTCCATCCTTGTTTGTCGTTTATGTTTTAAAACATTCCTTCATTATTGTAATTATTGGTAAAAAAAAATAGGCGATCCGGAAGCTCACATTGTGTTGAGTTAGCCTATAGATCTACTATTTTCAAAACTTATAAGTGACACTACCCAACAGCAAAATACTTACTGACCTACATTAATTTGTTAAAAGACTACTTTTCCCCCTTTTTTTTGACTAAAACTAGACTAAAACCTTTTTGATTTTTCGTCGACTAAAATTGGACTAAAACTATCACATATAGAAGTGACTAAAATTTGACTAAAACTAATAACCATTTTAGTCCAAAAGACTAAGACTAAGACTAAATCTAAGATGGTTGTCAAAAACACCACTCACTCAGAGCCTGACCAATCATTGCTCACGTTTCCCCATCTCTCCTCACAGGCGTCTCGACGCGGGAGGCGCGCGGCCGACTCGGCGGATCAGCTGTTGACGAACATGAACGAGTCCGTCAGCGCGTTGGACATCATCGCCATCCACTGCCCCAAATACCGAGACCGGCCGCAGATCGCACGCGTCATCCAGAGGAACAGCGACGGTTACAACATCCACTGGATGGCGGGCTCGTACTCCAGCACCTGGTCCGAGGCCAAGCGGCGCGACGGACGCAAGCTGGTGCCCTGGGTGGACACCATCAGAGAGACTGACATCATCTACAAAAAAATCACACTCACCAGTGGCAACAAGCTCAACAACAAAGTGGCGCAGACTCTACGGTCACTCTACGCTGCCAAGGACAGGAACTCCAGCTAATAATACGTAAACGCACGCACGCACATACCTCTCATACATCTCGGATCCTCTCAGCCTAATGCAACACGAACATTCTCACCGTCTCTCCGTCACGCCTATCAGCCAAACATCTCCTGGGTCAGCCAAACACACTCAAACACGAGCGGCTATTCTACACTACAGACTCTTTCTCTCTCTGATGCACTCTGGGTCTGGCGGTGACTTTTGGCCCTCTGCGCCAGAGTGCATCGTCGTATCGCAGGAATAAAATGTTTGGAGAAACATTGTATGGGTGCTCCTTCGCTGTTGTGCAGCAGATTTCTGGTTGTTTGATTTCTACTCCCAGTGTATCATAGTTTAACATAAAAATATTGTTTATATCTATAAAAGAAATTTAAATATATACTGAATGTTGAAAGAATTAGTTTGTTGATGTTTTTACTTTACTCCTTTTTTTTTTTTTTTCATTTTTCTTTTCGGATTTCTTAGCGTCAAGCAGCTTTCTATAGCTTAGCTCCTTCTTTACTGGCTGACGATGACGATTCTCTCTGTTGAGCTGTTTGTCCATTTTGTACGATAGCACCGTGTGGCTGTAATTTATTGTGTATAGCATGCAGTGTCTGTGAGGAGGGCTGTGTCGAAGGAGATTTGCGATTTACAGGTCGCCCTGCTCAGCGTAAAGGGACCCACATGCCTCTGATGGAACAAATACTGCAATAAATTTTCTACTTCTCTTACTTGCAAGACTCATCCTGTCCGTTTGCGACTCTTGTTCACTTTTTGTTTATTGCTTTCTTTGCCATGCTTTTTTTCTTTTATTGACAGGTGTTGTCAAGAGAGGTCCAGAAATTATGCGGGGAAACGCGTCCAGGATGTCGTACAACCTCTAAAGGTGCCCCAAATAATTGTGTATTATAGAGTTCACTAAGAAATTAATACTTTTTAAAGTCACACTTTATTTTAAATAAACAAATTTGTTCTTGTTACTGAAGTATTAGGTTTATTCTTTAATAATTACAAAGAAATGGTAAGTAACATTGATTTATCATACAAAATGCATAAGATATTTCACATAAAAGACGTTTACATATAGTCCACAAGATAAGTTAAATTTATAAAAATGACCCAGATCAAAATTTTTCATACGCTTGATTCTTAATACTGTATTGTTACCTGAATGATCCACAGTTGTGTTTTTTTGTTTGTTTGTTTAGTGATAGTTGTTCATGAGTCCCTGTGTTTGTCCTGAACAGTTAAACTGCCTGCTGTTCTTCAGAAAAGTCCTTCAGATCCCACAAATTCTTAGGCTTTTCAGCTTTTTTTGTGAATGTATGATTTTGAGATCCATTTTTTCACACTGAGGACAACTGAGGGACTCATATGCAACTATTACAGAAGGTTCAAATGCTCACAGATGCTCCAGAAGGAAAAACAATGCATTAAGAGCCAGGGGGTGAAAACTTTTGGAGATCAGGGTAAATTTCACTTATTGTCTTTAGGGGACATGCACGTATCTTCTGTGGCTTCTGAAGGGCAATACTAAATGGGAAAAAAAGTGATATTTAGGAAAAATAAGAAAAATGTACACATCTTCATTCTTTTCAAATGTTTTCACCCCTGGCTCTTAATGCATGTTTTTTCCTTCTGAAGCATCTGAACCTTCTGTAATAGTTGCATATGAGTCCCTCGGTTGTCCTCAGTGTGAAAAAATGGATTTCAAAATCATACAGTCATTGTTGGAAAAGGTTCAAATACACAAAAATGCTGAAAAACCAAAGAATTTGTGAGACCTGAAGGAACTTTCTGGTTCATGTGTCTGTTTGCTTTGAAATCTTTGATTTTTATAAAGTAAACTACTTTTATATTATTAGTAATATTTACTAAATTGCTTGATTATCCTTACATTTATAGAAAAAGTGTTAAAATGTAAGTATGATCATCAGGCTTTTGGGGAGCATTTATTTGTTCATCTCTCACTTATTGTATTGCAATGCATTATATGTTTTGAAACTGTAGAGCTTTGATCATAAAACTCAGCACTTAAATATTTTACTAAGGCATTGGGAGATATAGAGTGGTAACTATATGTGTCTCATGTAAGTTGTCTGCTGTGCTTTTATAAAGATCTCTTTGATTTGCATTACAAGCTATCAGAATTTAATTTTACTTTTTTACCATATTAATATGAGCATCTGCACCAAAATGCATCGTTTTGCTCATTTCAAGCCTGTGAACAAAACTTTTTTTTTTCTCTCTGATAATATGAGCTCCATATTAATACTATATGAAATGACATAAAACGCAATTGCCAGATGCATCAAATATGATACTCAACCAAAAGCACACATACAAACTGTTTAAATTTGTTGTCTGAAGGTTCAATACACTGTTCAGTTAAAAAAGAAAAGAAAAAAGAAAAACTATTACTACCACTATTTGATTTATCAGACTTTACTGGGTTAATATCAGAATCAGACATCCAAAAGTCAAGAGCTGGTTACATGAAATGGGGTTGAATGCAAGATATTGTTGAATACAGAATACCATTCTAGCTTACTTTTCTGTCATGTATGTTGTATGATACCTAGTGTGCCACTTTGACACTAAGCAAAAAGTAATAGACAGTTGTATATCTTTTTTTAGCAGTATGTAGTTCATATTCTATGCACACAGTATGTAAATTGTCTTTATGCATAAAATTACTGCAGTTCCTTCCATTAGCTGTGTGATGAACTGGAAGTAATAGCAATATCCCTTTATTAACTTATTTGCACTGCCAGTTAAAACGTTACCTGATTTATTTTGTGTCTGAGATGACAGCTGGTTGTCAGTCATTGATTTAAATGCACATTGTCATAACTTGTCTTTGCTGTGGCATATCATTTTGCACCAAGTTTTGTGTGTTTTTTATGCTGAGGAAAGAGCTTCTCTGTTTCCATCGGAACCAGAAGTACCAGAAATGTGAGTTTTCCATGCAAATTGTCTTTTTCTCTGGGTTGCTTTGGATCAATGAATACATAATGCTTTACTGTTTAATGGATTCATTTCCACCATTTATAGACGCTGTCTTTGGTGCAGAGCAGAAGTTGAGAATGAGTTTCCATACATTTTCTACAATAAGGACTTAAGGTCATTGCACACTTAGTCTGAAATTTTCGTGTTTTTTGTTTTTTTTTTTGTTTTTTTTACATTTGTATATATATATATATATATATATATATATATATATATATATATATATATACACACAATAAGGTACGAGAGGCCTTATTGATCAAGAAGAACGCTTCGCGTCGTGCCTAACAACGCCCTTCAGCCGTGATTTATTCACGATACAGCACGGCCTCAAGTACCTTATTGCTTTTATAAAATGGTTACCACACAATAAAAATATTAATATCAAAAATATATATTAATTTATATATATTAGGTTGTACGTTTTCATAAAGTAAAATCATTAACTACCTTCCGCTGTAAAAAGTAGTCCCTAACTGCTAAAGCTTTGTTTACGTTGCTAAGGGTGGTTGCTAAGGAGGTTCAATGATACACAGAACGTTGAGTGAAGCGGTCATAGCCGTGCTGTATCGTGAATAAAACAGCTGCTGACCAATCAGAATTGAGGAATGGAACTAACCGTTATATATATATATATATATATATATATATATATATATATATATATATATATATATATATATATATATATATATATATATATATATATATATATATATATATATATATATATATATATATATATATATATATATATATATATATATATATATATATATATATATATATATATATATATATATATATATATATATAATATATATATATATATATATATATATATATATATATATATATATATATATATATATATATATATATATATATATATATATATATATATATATATATATATATATATAT